>NC_086188.1:6210453-6457953 GCF_023053635.1 Elgaria multicarinata webbii | reverse complement strand
CCCTGCCGCCATCGCCGCCCATGCGGCGATGGTGGCAGAGCCCAGTAAGGAGGAGGGGGGCCTTACCTGCCTCCGTCCGTGGTCCGTCGCCGTCTTCAATTGAGCCCGTGGTTCCACCAGGAAGTCTGGGCCGCAGTGCGGCCCAGACTTCCTGCTGCAACCACGGGCTCAATTGGAGACGCTGACGGACCGCGGACGGAGGCAGGTAAGGGAGAGGAGGGCGGGGGGCGTTACCGGGCCCTGCTGCCGTCGTCGCATGGGCGACAGCGACAGCAGCAGGGCCCGGTAAACCCCACTTACCTTTCCGGCAGAGCTCCGGATCGAGGCGAAGGATCCGCCTTCACCTCGATCCTCTTCGCCACGCTCCGCCGGCCCCCCAATCCTCTTCGCCTCTGCCTTAAGGGCAGGCGAAGCCCCCCGCTCCGCTACTGCTTCTCCGGTCCGATTAGAAGCGGAGCACATCCCTAATATAAATGCAATAATAAATTAAATTAATTCCCAGCTGTTCAGAGGAATGGGGTGGAGAGAGCCTAAGGGTGTACAGGCTTTGCACCATCTCTGCACGTGTGCCAGAATTAGGAGCTAGAAGAAAACCAACAAGGTGGAAAGGAAAGGTTTCTTCCTTCCGAGAGTTCCATCAGATAGCCCCTATAAACATACAGCCAATTCAGAATCGAGCCCATCGCAGCTTTGGGGGAATAGGGGAACCTGGCCTATTATTTCTCATCTCCTCCATGACTCATCGCTGACCAGGGAGCTACAAGTTGAAGGCAAGCCTTACCGCTTTGCAGAGAGGGAGAGGGAGAGAGAGATTTCTCACAATAATTTTTTCACCTTCACGTTGACCTGGCTGTAATGGACACAGCTCTGTGATATAACATTATCTGAAGCCAAATGCTCCATCAGAATCCGCACAAATGTGTCCGACAAGGCAGGGGCAAAGCTGTGTAGAGGAAGATCAGCGGCGGAGCGGCTCTTCGGAAAGGTTTCTGGGCTGACGTCCAACCTCCATTTTCCCCTCGCAAAGCCTTTGCTGACCCAACTTAATGCTAAACCGAAAAGTTCAGCACATCTCAGAGACTCGGCTTTTCTAACTGGGTGTCTGTTGTTAAAGAAACCAGGCACGGATTCTTGCTGGTTGTGCAACTCCTATGGTGGGCTTTGGGGGTGGAAACCCAGAAGTCCCTATGGTAGAGATGCTGCTTAATTTCATAATTAGTCGACTTATAAGTCGAAAGTCATGAACTTCTAACGTTCACCTTTGTATCTAGCATGGGTTCTTGTCTTGTGAATTCATTATCCTTTTCGGAATAGGTTGTGAGCTGTGAAGCATGCATCTAAACGATGATATTTCTGTGCTATTTGGTGGGTTTAACCCATTGATTTTTATTTGATTTATTTACAATATTTATATACCCAAAAGGTTTCAGAGTGGTGAACAGATAGGCCCCATTCAGAAGACACCCTAAACCAAGGCTTTAACCATGGTGGTTAAGCCAGAAAGCAGGGCCATGTTCAGGAGACACCTTTAACCATAGCTTCAGCCACGGTGAATATGGCAAAAATCCTTACTCGCCATGGTATTATTTATTTATTTATTTATTTATTTATTGCACTTATATACCGCTCCCATAGCCAGGGCTCTCTGGGCGGTTTACAGAAATTCTAAAATTGAGATAAAAACAAGAATACAAAATTTAAAACTCTAAAACACAGTTCATACACACATAGAGCATTAACAACCAATTAAAAACGAAACATGTGGGTAATTAGGATGTGCCGCCATATGCCCGGGCAAAGAGGAAAGTCTTAACCTGGCGCCGGAAAGATAGTAGTGTTAGTGCCAGGCGAGCCTCATCAGGGAGATCATTCCACAGTCTGGGGACCACCACCGAAAAGGCCCTATCCCTCGTTGCCACACTCCGAGCCTCTCTCGGAGTAGGCACCCAGAGGAGGACCTTAGATGTTGAACGTAGTGACCGGGTATATTCACGTCGGGAGAGGCGTTCCGTCAGGTATTGTGGTCCCAAGCCGTGTAAGGCTTTATAGGTCAAAACCAGCACCTTGAATTGGGCTCAGAAACATACAGGCAGCCAATGCAAGCGGACCAGAGCAGGTGTTATATGGTCGACCCTTCTGGTTCCCGAAATCAGTCTGGCCGCTGCATTTTGCACGAGCTGCAGCTTCCGAACCATCTTCAAAGGCAGCCCTACGTAGAGCGCATTGCAGTAATCTAACTTGGAGGTTACCAGAGCATGGACAACTGAAGCCAGGTTATCCCTGTCTAGATAGGGGCGTAGCTGGGCCACCAACCGGAGTTTGTAGAAGGCGCTCCGTGCCACTGAGGTCACCTGAGCCTCAAGTGACAATGATGGGTCTAAAAGAACCCCCAAGCTACGAACCTGCTCCTTCAGGGTGAGTGCAATCCCATCCAGAACTGGTAGAACACCCCCCATCCTGTCAGCAGAATCACCTACTAACAGCATCTCAGTCTTGTCTGGTATAAGGTGGTATAAGGTGGTATAATCTTGTGGTGTAAGGTGTCTTCTGAATGGGGCCATAGAATAAAAACAAAACAAAACACCATATTAAAAAATACTATCAAAGAACAGAGTTCTAATAAAACCTGAATTCTGGGAAAACCATGCCAGTAACTCAGTGAAAGCTTCCTGAAACAATGACACTTTCGGGAGATGCTAGACAATGATGTCTGCCCGATCTCCAAAGGCAGGGGATTTCAGAGGAAAGGGGTCAACCACACTGAAGGCCTTTCTCCTGGTGGACTCCAATTGGACCCTATCCACCAGGAATATGCCCTCAGCTGACCTCAATGACTGGGAAGGTTGTTAAAGGAGAAGGTGCTCTCTCAGGTATTCCTTTACTTTCCAAAGGTAATGTGATGATGTCACTTTAACCCCATTAGGGAAGGGTTGGCATTTGAACTCTTCCACAAACCAATCAGGTTTGAAGGAACAGCCACAATGGTTGCATACCCCTCAATATACTGAGCCATCTCTTTCGCTTTCTCCTCTTTCTGGGAGTCAACATTGCATAGAAAGGCCACATGGAGACAGTTTTTCCCCATTCTAAAAATCCAAAAGTTACTGACGCTAAGAGCTTTCAGCTAAAATATGTCGGCGTTTTTGCCCCAACCTTTTGGGCTTCACCCTCGCCCACCACTGAAATGAAAGCCGTGAAAGCGTCCCTGAAATGAGCCTGGGCCCTCCAGCGGAAAGAGAGCCAAATCCCTTTTCCGAAAAGCTGCCTTCCTTCCCTTCTCTCTCTCCTGCAATGAGCAGACTAGATGGCCTCCATGATGCCTTGTGACTTGCTTAGGATCAGAGAGGGCACTTGCTGGCTTACAGCTGCAGCCAAGAAAATGGGGTCAAGTGTGCATAACTGGAAGCCCCCAGGAACTGGGAGGGGGGAAGGGGGGAAATCCCCTCTATCCTCAGAAGACTTTCTACCTCAAAGAGCCCAGTCTAACCCAGCATGGCGCTATAGCAGCTACTCCGAGTCCTTTGTGAACCACCCACCACGTTTCTTCCTCTCTAATTCCAAGTTCTTATTTCTTTCCCCCAACCCCTCGTGAAGTGTTTTGGGGCTTTCAAACACCTTCTTTTGATCTTTGCCATCTGAAGAGGCAAGAGATGGGGAGAGGCAGCTTCCTGTCCCCCGCCCCCCGCCTCGCAATCTCCTTTATGCAAATCCCCTCTTCCGTTCAGCCGGGTGGACAGGCATGGCGATTCCGCACCGGAAGGCGCTCTCTCTGACGCTCTCTTTGATTTTCAAAGTTGCACTGCCGCGACTTTCCCCTGCTACTTCTAACTTCCAAGGAAACATCGGGGTGGGGGTGGGTGGGTGGAGGAAAGCAAAGACGAAAACAACGGAGCTAAGCAAAATTTCAGAGATGCTTCCCTTGTTCTTTTATTCCCGCCCCCTTCCCTTCTCCCATTAGTTTCCTGGCACTTCTTGTAACAAGCAAGTTTGTCCACCGATAAACCCTGCTGTGTCGAAATAAGTGGGACAAGTTGCTGGAAAGTGTCTAAAAAGCAGGAGGGCGGTGGTCTTGATGCCCCCGCTAAGCATCAGAATTCTGGAAGCAGAGTAGCCCCAAAAGGAATGTCACTGAAATCTGTTATCCCTGCCTTCCAGATGTGTTAGACTACAACTCTCAAGATTCCTTGGGAGGAGGAGGAGTCCAATACTTCCAGATGTGTTGGACTTCAACTCCCAAGATTCCTGACCATCAGCCTTGCTGGATGAGGCTGATGGCAGTTGAAGACCAAAACATCTAGAGGACACCAGGCTGAGGAACTCCTATGGGTATCCTTCTGCAAGCCCCACATTTCCACACATCTCTGGTCTGTCGCGTTGCCTCCCAGCTGATGGGAAGTACTGATCATGTATAGACTCTTAACACTGGTGACTACTTCCCTGTCCCCATAAGAGTTTGCCCATAGTATTATGCCTCAAAGGTACAAGGCAGAATGAACCTGGAAGGTTTGCGGAACTCTATGTGCAATACAGATCAGTCTCCTCTTCGTGAGACGGCATGGCACCACCTGAGGCATGCACTTAATTAAACAGCCTGAGATCTATAAAGCCTCGAGCTTTAAGAATGCAATAAGATGTTTCTCTTTGTGGATATCCTGCCTGGTCCGTTAACTTAGTCAACTCATCAAGACTCCCTGCTAGCAGAGTTATAAGTAATAAAATATAGCTGCCAGAACCAGATTTCAAATTTAACTTCTATCATCTTCGCAGCTTTCGGCTTTGATCACAGGGAAGTGGAATAGAATCAAATAAATGTAATGGGGTATGTGTGTTTGAGGAAGGGGTATTAAGCCAAAAGTAGTTTCCAGTTAGATAATATGAAGCCAGCTGTTATAAAGTCTATGTGTACACAGAGCCTACACCAATGTTCAAGGGCATGTTATTTTGTAATTGGTGTCTTTCCTACAGTATGTGTTTAAAGACAAAAAGAAAAGTCCCATTCTATGCACACTTGAGGCTTGCAGGGGAAGCCAGTAGTGTCTGACAAGTCAAGTCAAGGAGGGAAAATCTGGTCAAAGTAGGAAAGGCCAGGTCATGGTAGACAAGGTGAGACAGCTCAGTCAAGGTAGGCAGCAGACACAAACAGGACCTCAGACAGCTCCAAATGAACCCTGGTGTCTATAGGAAGGTGTTGTCTCAGCAGGGAGCAAAAGCCAAATGGAACTGATAAAGCCCATGGTAGGATTGGCTCCATCTCCCTGGAGGAGCTGGCTGGGTTGTTAAAGAGCTCCCACTTTGATTTAATAGTCTTTGACTGGCAAGACTGGGCAGATGGCAGTTCTGCAGGCGACTCATCCTCTGCGCCTGACGATAGTAGCAGGGCTGTGCCCTACAGCTGAGGTGTGAATGTGAGGAGGGTAGTGACAGTTCTTCCCCCTAAGGAAGAAGCCTGGCCCCCAACCTCCTGCAAGTCCTTTGCCATGCACTGTAAGGTCCAAAGGTTGGGGAGTCATGACAAGAATATGCCTTGGTTGATAAGACTTTGGTCCCTCTGCACAAGCAGCCTATTTGAATGATGGACAGCCAGATGACTCTTGCATAGTAGTTCACAAGTGTGTGTGTGTGTGTGTGTGTGTGTGTGTGTGAGAGAGAGAGAGAGAGAGAGAGAGAGAGAGAGAGACTGTCTTGAAAATTGCTGAGTGTCTCTGCAGAAATCTAAATAAGCGTTTGTTTTTGTGTAGATCAAACCACATGCATAATACATATTTTAATAACAATAATCTTACTTTCAAAGCTTTATGCAGACCACTTGCAAGGAATAGGGATGCCATGGGCACCTGACTGGGGCAGGATCTACACAACTGCTTTAAAATGGTTTATAATGGTATTGACAACTGTTGGGGCCCAGGATGTTACGTATACAGTTTTCCAACTGTTTTCAAAGTGTCATAACCTACTTGGCGTAGATCTGGCCAGAGTCTGGCAGATTCACCGTGCCTGCCTCCTTGGACCAAGTTTGCTGAGCTGCAGCACATTCACTGGCTCATTCTTCACTGGCTCACTGCATGGCGCAGTGACTGTCCGACAGTCATCCGCCCTCATCCTGCGCCTCCATTGGGCGCAACAATGGCGGCTCTGGAAATAGCGTATTTCCCAAGTCACGTAAATGGCAGCTGTAAAGATGAAAGGCGTGAATGCTCCAAGGAACTCTTTATCTACACAGCAGCTCTGAAAGTTAGGCTAGGCGGAGAGAGGAAAAACGAGACCAGGGACACCCAGTGGGCCTCACGACTGAATGGGGATATGAACCTGAAGTCCCAGTCCAAAGGGCTAACCACTACACTACACTGCTGCATCTGATAAGCCTCATGTCTACCAACTCTTTGGCTACAATGTCATGTGGGATCTATACACTTGAACAGACCACATCCCTAGAGTTTCTGGGTGCCAATTGCTCAGGTACATATGCAGGGTGTTTTTGTGCCTGAATCCTGGCTATGGGCTTCCCATGGGCATCTAGTTGGCCACTGTGTGAATAGAATACTGCACTAGAAATCAGTCACATTTTGCTGGGCTTTGCTCAGCTGCTCAGCTGCTACCCCTGCCTCCATCACCACACTTGGACAGTGAAAATACCTGCTGTCCAGGAAGTGTTAGTATCAGTCTATCAACAACATCTGAGAGGAAGGTGGGGGAAGCCATCCAGGACACTTAGATTTCCTTGTTAATAAACCACAATAAAGAAACACTCTATCACATGTTCTTGGCCGCTAGAAGTATAGTATAGGAGAAGCATTGGAAATCTAATCAAGTCCCAAGGGTTAAGAAATGGTGGTATATTCAACAAGAAATAAAGAACCTCAAGTCCAGGAGCTGAGATTCTATGTATTGCAATCATGGGTAATCACCATCTCTCTCTGGCCTTAGCTAGACCTAGCGGTCTAGCGGGACAGAGGGGTGAAGATCTCGCAATATTTGTATCATAAGATCTCCCCCTCTGTTGACACACAGCGCGTGACGACCTCAGAGAGAGAGGCATCGCGGCCGCCATTTTGTTTTTCTTCTTAAAGAAGATGCACACAAGTGCTTGTGTGCAAAAGGTAAGTTGTTGTTGTTTTTTAAAAAATCCCCGCTCCCCCCACCTCACCCCCGATGGGCACAGTGTTCCTGAGGAGCTCTGCATCCCATGCGCGAGGAACCGGATCAAACCGTGACGCCCAGCCACACATTCTGTGGTCTTGGGCTGCCCGAGACTGCGGAAAAACTGTACTAGGTAGGGCATCGGTGTGATTCAGCCCGAGACGTCTTATGATTCAGACGCTGCCGACAAATTTAGTGGCCCCAAATGGCCTGACGCAAAGTAAAATCTTATTGGATCCACATAAACCTTTGTGTCCTAAATCAGCTGCCCTATTTGGAGTTTAAGGCTTCTCCCCCTTCCAGTGGGACTATCAGAAGCCTGTTCTTTCCTGACCAGTTTCTTGTTTTTTTTACTATCTACCATAACATGCAGTAAAAATGGAATGTACAGTTTTAAATCCTATCAAACGATCATCCTTAAAGAACTCAAGAATGGGAGAACCTTGCAGAAAACAGCACGATAAAATGCAAGGAGGATTGAAACACATGGGACATAGATTTGGGTATCACCCTATAACATCCAGCACCTTCTTTTATATATCGTGTATCTTCCAAATGGAGCGGAGAAATCACAAGTTTAAAGCCTGCAGTTCTACTGTAAGGTCGTGGAAGGGCAAACTGGCACTCATCCTGGTGGGTACAGCTAGGACCTAAATCCTTTGGTTAGCCCAGGGATGTCCTCCTGCAAGAAGAAGACCCTTTCTGCCTGCACAATGCCCCCATTTTTATGACTCTGCCTAAGACCCACGCATGAGAAAGAAGCCAGAAATCCAAAAAGTGCATTTCCATTTTCACTAAGTGCTGCACAATTTGTTACACAAAGCACAAGAGCCCAACTAGACACAACAGAGCAACAAGAACAAGAAATTCAAATAGAAGAACGTGTTGGAGGAATTTTCATGGCTTGGGTTCAGGGTTCTTGAGCTTACCTCACTTAGGAAGTGGCCAAGATATTTGTGTGTGTGTGTGTGTGTGTGTGTGTGTGTGTCCTGCCTTTCATTGGACAATCATATCTCTGGCAGCCTCCTTGTCTTCCCACACATCAATTAAAACCCAGGAGAAGACATCATGAGGTCATTCCTCCCATAGGGTGTTGTTGTTTTCTCAGATCAGAAAATGCAGGCAGCCTGGGAGGCCGCAGAGCGATGGAGCAACGCGTAACAGAAAGGTAAAACACACGCAGCACCCTCAACCACCTCGCAGCACTTGAGCAAGCTCAAAACCATCACCAAAAAAAATTCAAATAGAAATCGCACGATGAAGCAGAAAAACGGAAGCGTCTTTTCTGGGGGGAGGAAGCTTTCAGGCGATTGGAGGGCAGGCCGCACCTTTTCCTTGAAGCTAGACACGACACTGACTTCCCACACACCTGAATTGTGGAGGATGAAAAATGGGGACCACGCTGCCAACACAATTGCTGCTGTTGCTGCTTGCAGTATCATAGAATCATAGAATAGCAGAGTTGGAAGGGGCCTACAAGGCCATCTAGTCCAACCCGCTGCTCAATGCAGAATCCACCCTACAGCATACTTTACTTTTTTCCAGCTGCCTCTTGAAGGCCTCTAGTGTGGGAGAGCCCACAAGCTCCCTGGGTAACTGGTTCTAGTAGCATGCACATGCACATGCATACACACACACACACACACACACACAATGCTTCAGGGGGGAAGGGAAGAAGCTGTGCTACAACTACCTGTGAATTATTGTTGGAGAATTTCTCCTTTCCCGGGAGAAATATAGTGAAATCCTCCCTCCTCATTTCTCTGTCTACAATAAAGTGAAGAAAACTGAGAGGCCATTTGCACACCATTCTAATTCCACTATTTATTTATTTATTTATTTATTTATTTATTTATTTATTTATTATTGCATTTATATCCCACCTTTTTTCCTCCAAGGAACCCAAGGCGGCGTACATAATCTTCTTCCTCTCCCTTTTATCCTCACAACAACAACCCTGTGAGGTAGGTTGGGCTGAGAGGCTGTGACTGGCCCAAAGTCACCCAGTGGGTCTCCATGGCCGAGTGGGGACTTGAACCTGGATCTCCCAACTCCCAGTCCAACACTTTAGCCACTACGCCACACTGGCTCTTAAATAAAGCTCGGACGTTTATCTCTTTAACAACTGTTCCAATAGGTGGGCTTCATTAGTCTCACACAGCCTTCCCCAACAGCCTTCCAGATAATTTGGATTCCGATTCCCATCAGCTCCTGCCATCACAGCCAATGGTCAGGAATTTGGGGCGTTGTCATCCAAAGTATCCAGGTTGGAAAAGGCTGCTGTTGCATTATGCAGCTGCATTCCCTTTATTTAAAAGCAAAGCAGTTTCTTAATAGCAACTCACCGATTCAAATTGACTCTCCTCGACTAATCAGCTAGATTTGGTTGATTCATCTATTCGGAAAGCCAATGCAGCTTGTGAACTGAAAACAGGCGCGAATTTGCATTTCACTGGCAGGCAACACTCCCATGCTACGAATGAGCCGTCATTATAGATTGGCACTGTTCGAGAAATAGCTGAACCCATCTTTTACAAATTGTTTTATGAAGTTCTCTCTCTCTCTTTCTCTTTCTCTCTCATCTCCCTGCTTAGCACTGCAGATGCAGAGTTGCTAAAAAGTCAGCTTTAGTTCTGGGGGAGCACCGACCTCCTGAAAGGTACAGCACCACAATTATTTGCTGATCTGCTTAGGAGATTCTTCCCCGTCAGCTTTCTTTTTGTCAAAGTTTGGCGCTTCTGAGTTACACGGCAGAGGAGGCTTGATTCGCTTTAATTTGAATAGATACACAAAGAAATAGAAGCCATTTGCCTACCTTAAGGGTGTCTATTTCTGGACTGGGCAATTTGTTCTGGATAGGGTGGGAGGCTAAAGTTCCCTTCAGTCTTTCCCAGTGCAGCTCTTCGTTTTATTTAATGTATTGATTGATTGCTGAAATATGAGTCACCCTCCAGCCAAGAGCTCTTGGTAGTAAATATAAACCCATATCAAATCCAAACCCGAAATAAAACAAGCAATTAAAAGCGGTGAGCAATTAAAAACAGAAGTGGTAAAACAGGCATTGCAAGGAGGTCTAAAACTCAACAACCCCAAAACATGGAGATAAAACTACTTTAAGGGAGCAATGCCATCACTCTTAGACAGTGCCTGGATGACCAGAGGGGAGTTTGGATTCTTGGATCTGAGGTTGGAGGCAGCACTTCAACACTGGAGGGGGGATCTGTACTCCTCCCCTCCCTCTCCCAACACTGCTGCCTCTACCTTTCTGAGGTCTGGAATATGACCCTGGAGACCTTGGAGGGGGGGGCAAAGGGGTCTTTTGGTGGGCAGGGAAGGGAGGGGACTGAGGAGGTCAGGATACAAGCTATTCTGAGTCCTCCTCCCAAAAAAAACACCCCAGCTAGATGGGTGAAAAAGCCCATCTAGCAAAAAGGCAGAGGAGGCAAATGGGGAGGCAAAGATCAAGTCCACTGCTTCTCCCACTCTTCACTGGATGATCATTAAGTCTACATTCATCAGGGCCTGGAACAAAGTAAGATTGCGCCCACAAAGATAATGTAGAAGAATTATACCAAAGATTAGAAGGCCTGAGAGGATGAAACGTCCTTTTCTTTTTTCTGTTTTCTTTTTGGCACCAACAGAATAATAAAGAAGGCACCAGTTGGATCTCTCTGGGGAGGATATTTGATAACTTGGGGGCCATTACTGAAAAGGCTTGCTCCTGAGTAACCATGTGTCATGCTTCAGCATGAGAGGCATTGAGATCAGTGCCTCTGGTGATAATCTCGGCGCTCATTTAGCCAGATGTATGCCATCTGTGAGTTGGAATACATCTGCCTATTTGGAGCAATTGAGAACTATGCATAGGCATCTCCAAAGCATCAGATGGATGAACACACACACACACACACACATTTGTTATTGGTATATTTGTTACCTATATAGTTATTTTTCTTTCTATGCAGATAACAAATATATCAACTATATAGATAACAAAAATAAACAAGTGTGTGTGTGTGTGTGTGTGTGTGTGTGTGTGTTATAGAGTAACAACACAGTAATTTCAAAATATATTTAGTGCTAAACTTTTAGGCTTCTGCCCTCATCAGTAGCTGTGATATTAAATGGATACCAAGAGTGGTCATGTGGAATGCTGGGAGATCAAAATTCCTAAAGAGAAAAGAAACAGGAATGACTGACATAAAACAAATGAATTGTCACACACACACACACACACACACACACACACACACACACTGTATGTGTGTGCCGTCTGTCTGTCTGCCCACCCATCCATAACATAGTGCAAAATCCCTGTACCCTTGATGTCTGAAACCTGGCATGTATACTAAGGGGACCCTAGGGGTGTGACCCTGAGCTTATTTTGTTTTTAAACTGCAATAAATTTCGTTGTGGTCATGTGGTTGAAGCCTGCAGTAACATCTTCAGCCACAAGTGGCAGGCTTCCCTTGCCAGTACATCGCTTCATAGTCCATATAGTTTGAAGCCATGGGATATTATCAGGGTCACAATTATATGCATGCCCCCATGCAGTGGGGCAGACCCTTCAGGCTATAAGAGTGGGCACACCCCTTCCTCAAGGGTCTATAGGGGGTGCACCATGATGCAGGCCACCAGTGGGCATTGCTTTACTCAGACGGGACAGACAAAATGTGTCAAATTCCAACAGCTGTGTAAATTTGCTTGAAGGATTCACCGTATCAAACTAAAGCCTTTTTCCAACCCATGTGAAGCTGTGTGTGTTTGTGAACCCCTGAGAGACCACAGCACTTGTGAAGCCGTAAAAGCCGTTGGGTCCTTCTTAGGTTCCCAGGAAGTGAAGACAGTCCTGCAGTCAGGGACAGGGTGACCATTATTAATAGACACGGAGAAGTTGTCCTGGTGGAACTTAGCTTAGCAAGCAGGATTTAGCCGTTAGTCATGTTTTAGTGCCACTGTAAATATATTTTGGTCCACTTTTAAAAGGTTAGAACCATCATTTGGAGGCCTAGCACTTTTATAGCTCGCAGAGATGGGTGTAAATCCCGACGCAAAGGAGCTACAGTGCCATCAATAGCGGAAGCCGAAGGCGGAGGGGGGGTATCGTTGGCAGATGAAGCAAGAACATCAGTTACGTGCTGAATTCCATAACTTATATCACAGGGGAGAAGTTTCGCCAGCCGCCTCGATCAAATGTATTCTTCACGGAGCTGGCTTGGTTGGAAGACCCATTCGAGAAACTCCAGCTTCCCCCCATACTTGCAAGCTGGCAAATGTGGTTGCCATATTTTCTACTCCCTTCCATAGTCCTTTTAACTCTGGGTTAGTAAAGCAATTCCCTCCCCCCCCGGCCCACTCTATTCCCATTGTTTGGTGGTGGCGGGGCGGTCAGAGTAACTAGATTAATTTTCTGGATGATCAAAGGGTGGTTCATGGCGTGGGCAGCAGGGCCAGCCAAAGACATTTTGCTGGCAAAGAACAAGATGGCGCCCACTCCCCTGTTCCATGTATGAAAGCCAACTGGTCTGTTTCTTCAACACTTACAATGGGATGGCATACTCCATTGCACCTGAAAGCAGCAGGTCAGCTTAGGGGACACAGGACACTCAATTCTTCTCCTCCAACTCCTTGTTGCTACCTCACAGCATCCACCTAATGCTAGGCCCTGCCCTGGTGGGCAGAAGGTAGTGAAACAGGATCTAATCATAGAGTACTGGGTGATTGAAATTGACAAGGGGTTCCAACGCCTGATTATTAAACCACTGTTTG
Source organism: Elgaria multicarinata webbii (assembly GCF_023053635.1). Classification (NCBI taxonomy): domain Eukaryota; kingdom Metazoa; phylum Chordata; class Lepidosauria; order Squamata; family Anguidae; genus Elgaria; species Elgaria multicarinata. Next base: position 6,445,047 of record NC_086188.1, on the reverse strand, counting down.
CTAAACAGTGGTTAGACAATTATGAGAGATGGGTTAGACCCCAATGGGACTATTTTTTAAAGGCAGCTAGAGAGCAATCCTATGGTCCAGGGAGGGTGGGGAGTAGGAGATCCACACACACACCCCCGCTCCACTTGCAGAAAGAACCATGCCGGCTGCCCTCCGAGATCAGAAAAGTGACCTCAGAGGAGAGGGACAGGGGTGGTCCAATGAGTGGGGAGGAGACATTGAAGAGGCCAGGATATGAGATATCTGGGCCCCTCCAAAGTACCCTCGCTAGATGGGCTGAAAAGCCCGTCTAGTGAAAATAAAGCAGATTGGAAGATAGGAAGGCAAAGTCCATCATCTCTCCAACATTTCTCCTGCCCTGAGTTCAGAGGCTTCCATGCAGAGAAGGCGCAGTCCACAGAATTATGCCCTTAAAGACCTGATTTTTGTATTGACACAAGCATTGGACTCTCTGATTTATTGGTTTTGGTGTTTTTGATCAGATTATCGTTACTCGTTTTTTATTACAAAAGTATGATGTTATGGTTACTGGATCAACATCCGCTGACTTCGCCTGACACTTACTTTGACGACGTCCTCAGCAGAGGACTTGCATTCCACCAATTCCGAGATGTCCGTCACGGCACTGTTCTCTTCAATCGAAACCACCTTGATCGGAACTGCCACCGTCTTCCCTGTGAGGATCGCCGTGTTCAAGATCTCCGTGTCCTGCAACACAATTGAGCCCAAAACGGGCCAGCATGGGTCATGACGGCATTGTTTGAGAGGCGCCCAGGAGATGATTAGCAAGCCTGCAATGGATTGAAATGAATCGGGATGTCTTTGAATGTGGCCTGTGGATTCCACAGCAGTCTGACATTTTGCAACTCACACAGGCTCTGCGGACCTGTGGAACGGTCTTTTACTTTGCGGGGGGAGGAATTAATGCTAATGCATTAGCACTAGTGCACATGAACACGGCCAAAATCCCACTAAAATTTACTTTAAAGGTCTTACTACTATAATTAAGCTTTAGGAGAAGCAGTTCAACTTTTTAGAATGGGAGAGGGCAAGCAAAATCGGGGAAACCAGCAAAGTGTTGGCAATTGGGGGGGAGGGGAGGGGGGGAGGGCCAGGGAAAGGCAGCCCGGCCATCTGAGATACATCAAAGGGCCAGGTTGGGACCCATAGGTAGGCCTGATTTGCCCCTTGTGCCTGAGATTTGACACCACTGCATTGTAGTGTCACCTTTTCTAGTTAAACACGCTGTGGTTCAGAAACAAGTCCTATTGTATCATATTTGCGTTGTCAGAGGAATCCGCAATGGATTCAAATGAGTTCAGTTTTCTATGAATCTGACCAGTTCCTGCAGATAGGCTTTTTTACTTTGGGGGAGGATTCAAGCAAATACTCACTTGCACTTTAGCGCTATAGGTTCAGTTGTGTATTTGTGCAAGTGGAACAAAACCCTCTTACATCCCATCATCATCACCACCACCACCACCATCATATCATCATAATGATGAAAAACACACTTACTTCATTGACATAGCAATACCTAATGCCAACAATGTTGTTGAAAAGGAAGAGGGAAAGAGAGAGTAATATACACCACTAACTACGGAAGTTAAAGAACTATGGCAACAGGAAAAGGTCACAATTATTCCATTAGTCCCATCAGTCACCGGCATAACATCAAAAAATTGTACACAAAACCTACAGAAACTGACCCTACCAAAATACATCCACAACAACATCCTGAAATCAGTCATACTCAAAACATGTTCAGTAATAAGGAAGTTTCTGAGTCAATAAACAACAGCATGAGTTGGCAACACCCATCTAGAAAAACCGCCACAAGCAAGATAATAATAATAATAATAATAATAATAATAATAATAATAATAATAATAATTCAGGTTCTGTCAATGAACGGACGATGTAATGAAAGACACCTGCCAATCTGCAAAACACAGAGGGAATGGATTTAACAAAATCCGTATGTCCATAATTATATTGATAGTGGAACTGACCACTTTATGATTTGGGGTTAGTTTTAATTAGGGCTGTGCACCACCTCGGATCCGAACCCTGAATCCGAAGCAGATCGGGGTGGTATGGACACTTCCAAACTGGATCCGAGGCAGTTCGGGTGAAGGCCGAGGCAGTCCGAAGCTGAAGCCAATTGGCTCCGAAGCTTCGGGCCACCTTGGTGCTTCGGAGCCGGCCCAGCCTCCCGGCCTCCTTACCTGCTTCCTCCATCACCACCACCATCTTTCTTCTGGCAGCTTCCAGTACTGCCACTGGAAAGGAAAGGGAGTAGGTTGCGCAATTTCAAGTTATCGCACGGCCTACACCCTTTCATTTCCGGTGGCACCAGAAGCCGCCAGAAGAAAGATGGTGATGGAGGTAGCAGGTAAGCCTCCTCCCTCCTTACCTGCGTCCACCACCAGACACAAGCCAGTGGCAGTGGTAGCGGACCCAGGTAAGCCCCCCTCTGCCTCCCCAGTTACCTACGTCTGCCACTGCTGCCGCCGCTGGCTTGCGTCTGGTGGCTTCAACTCGAGGATGCTGAAGGCAGATCAGGAACCCCCGAAGCAACCCCGAGCCTGCTTCGGAGCCTCCGGATTGGCCTTCGAGGCGGATCGGGGTGGTGTGGCATCCCTGCACAGCCCTAGTTTTAATTAATGTTTGGTATTTGACTTTTTTGTGTTTTGCCTTGAACTGGATTGCTGTTGAAGCGATCATTGTTGCAAAGCGTTGCTTATCGGCTGCCCTATATTGAGGGAGGCACATGTGCAGAAAAAGTATCTGCAGAATACCTTTGAGGGAGGGATCCGGCGTATAGCACTACTGAGGGATTTATAAGAGCTGTACCAATAAAGCAAACACGACTCAACGTATCACAGGCCCCCTGCAGGAATCTCCCACAAGAATGTAGCCCCAGGAATGAACCAAAGCCCCACAAATACAGGTCTAAGTAGGCCCAAAGTCTTTCAACTCAACAGAGCTCTGATCTAAACGCAGTGCAGCTTGGTTTGATCTTGCCTGTTCATCCCGTTCCCTCCCTCCCCTCCCTCCGTCCCCCACCCCAACGTACACACTGGTTTTTTTGTGAGCACTTCAAAGTTTTCTGGAAGTACCTTTCAACTTCCCGCCCTACAAAAAGTGACTGGAACATTCTGTAAAAGCAGCTACAGAGGTCAAACAAAGGACATTTCTTTCTTGCTTTGCTTTGGTCTTCGACTTAAATAGGAATCAAAGGATGTCCAATGGTTCCTTTTGTTTCATTTCCATTCGTTTGAAAACCATGCTCCCCCACCCTCCACCTCAGCTTCAGATCTTAAGATGCTTGGCTTCCCGCTTCAACTTCTCCAGAAAGAAAAAGAATAAGATAGTTGAGGAAACTGTTGCCATCCACGACTTACAATGATAGCTAGGACACCTTGTTTATTTATTTTTATTTTTATTTTATTATTGCATTTATATCCTGCCTTTTTTCCTCCAAGGAACCCAAGGCGGCGTACGTAATCCTCCTCCTCTCCATTTTATCCTCACAACAACCACCCTGTGAGGTGGGTTGGGCTGAGAGTGTGTGACTGGCCCAACGTCGCCCAGTGGGTTTCCATGACCGAGGGGGCTAGAACCCAACTCCCAACTCCCAGTCCAACACTTTAGCCACTACGCCACACTGTGTAGTACACAGTTGTGTAGTGTACACCACATTTGTTCAAGCATAGTCATGTTTAAATCTTAAACATCAACTAATTCTAATGCCAGAATGTGTGTGTGTGTGTGCGTGCATACATGTGGGAGGGATTCATGTTTTATATTTTTATATCCTGATGTGGTTGTTGATATCGATGGATGCGTCTGCATGATTTGTATTGGCTAGGAATTTCTATATGAAACACACACACACACACACATTTATTTATTTATTACATTTCTATACCGCCCAATATCCGAAGCTCTCTGGGCGGTTCACAAAAATATATATATTCCTACAAAACAGAACACCCATTCAGGTGCTAGAATGGGGATTTTTTAAAAAATGATTGTTTCAACTCACTTTCTCAAGCCGCACAAACATGGACAAAATTCAACACACACCAATGAAAGTGTGAGATTCAGGAGGTCTCACAAATTTATAGAAGAGAAGGCAATCAATGCTTACCAGTCCTAAGAGCTATATGCTGCCTCCAGTATCAGAGAGAGTTGCTGGTCTGGCTTAGAGAACAAGCTGAACCACGCTACTTCACCACAAAATGGTTAATGGAATGCATTAAGGTCATTGCATTCTGTTAACCATTTTGTGGTTAAGCAACATGGTTTAGCATGTTGTCTGAACAGGGCAGCTACCTCTGTACACCAGTTGCTGGGTATCATTCACAGAAGGATGCTTTTGCATTCATGTTCTGCTTTTGGGTTTCCGATCGGGCAACTGGTTGGCTGCTGTGAGAGTAGAATGCTGGACTAGACGGATCCTTGGTCTGATCCATCATGGCTCTTCTTATGTTCTTACGATGCAATAGCCATCTTCAGATATCTGAAGGGCTGTTGCCCTGATGATGGACACATCCCTTTCCCTTTGGATGGCCAAATTCCTTTCCCATTGCTCCAGAGGGTTGGTTCTCACTCAATGGGTTCAAATTACAAGCAAGGGAATTTCAGCTTTTGTTTGTTTATTCGTTCAGTCGTTTCCGACTCTTCGTGACTTCATGGACCAGCCCACGCCAGAGCTTTCTGTCGGCCGTTGCCACCCCTAGCTCCCCCAAGGTCAAGTCTGTCACCTCCAGAATATCATCCATCCATCTTGCCCTTGGTCGGCCCCTCTTCCTTTTGCCTTCCACTTTCCCTAGCATCAGCCTCTTCTCCAGGGTATCCTGTCTTCTCATTATGTGGCCAAAGTACTTCAGTTTTGCCTTTAATACCATTCCCTCAAGTGAGCAGTCTGGCTTTATTTCCTGGAGTATGGACTGGTTTGATCTTCTTGCAGTCCAAGGCACTCTCAGAATTTCCCTCCAACACCACAGTTCAAAAGCATCTATCTTCCTTCGCTCAGCTTTGTTAGCAGTGGAACAGACTCATCAGAAGATGGTGGACTCTCCTGTGTTAGAGGTTTTCAAGCAGAGATTGGGTGGCAAACTATGAGGGATGTTGTCACAGCAGATTTCCTGCATCAGCAGAGGGATGGACTAGATAACCTTGAGGAACTTTCCCACTCTTATTATTCTATAACAGATTTTATTTATTTATTTATTTATTTACATTTATATACTGCCCCATAGCCGAAGCTCTCTGGGTGGTTTACAATAATAAACAATAATAATAATACAACAACAATAATAAAGATAATAATAATAATAATAATAATAATAATAATAATAATAATAATACCACAACAACGTGCTCTGTCTTCTCATATGATGCACTAGAAGTTTTGCGCCAGCTAAATCAATGTGGAAAATGGTTGAGCAAGCATTCTCCCCCTATCCCTACTTGTCTCAGGAGATCTCTCCTGATCAAAAGTGTCCTCTCCTTAAACAAATTGAATGGATTGGAACCTGCTTTAGCTCAGTCCTGCAGACGAGGCCCGAAGTATGTCAGAGCTGCAGTACGTCTGTCGCCATCCTTAAAGAGGGAGGGTCAGGTGGGCTTTTTCCGACACCCAAAAGAAGGGGTTAATGGTCTCCCCAGAAGGTGTAGATCGGGGGCGGCTGCATCAGCATCATAAAAGGTCCCCTGTCCTCCATCATAGCTCAGACTCACGGGGATCCTCTCGGGTTCCTCACTCAAGGACAAAGGAGAGTTATCAAGGGAGTCCGATATAGACTGCTACATAAATGTAGTAGGCAGGGTAGATCCAGCATTCCATTCCAATACAGAACCTTCTACAGATGTTCCTTCTCATCCATAGATGGGACAATCATATGAACTGGCTTCCATCGAGTGGGACATAGGAAGGGATATCGGAAAAGTTATGGACTAACTTTTCAAACATCACCAGTGCCTTCCCCGCCAGCGGATGCAAAAGACAGAGGGAGGGAAAGACAGAAAGAAAGCGAGTTGGCTCGTCTTTTATCGTATCTGTAATTAAGACATTTCAATCCGCTGCCCTTTGGCTAATGGTTTCATTACAGGAACCTGCAAATGAATGGATTTATTTTGATTAATTACTTTGGGGGTTGTATCTGGGAAGGAAGAAATCAAAGGCACGGTTTGTTGTGCTAATGGCTTGATGAAATTTTTAAATCCCCCCCCCTCCCAACGCTCCCTTCTGCACAAAACGGCTTCCAAAAACTTTGAGGCGAGCCAGTTTCCAGGAGTGTTCATTAGAAAGCGTGCAACGGGCCCCGTTAGTATCATTAGAGATGACTGACGTTGGATGGGGATGGGTAGCTATCATGCTAGCTCTACCAGAATATGGACGTGGGAAGCTAAAAGTTCATCACTGTCAACATCGATTGTGATTTATTAGCCCAGGAACTGTCCAAGCACATAAATCATGGAGATAAAACTGGTAGTAGTTGAAGAACACACTGCCAGTCCATGTGCTGGGGATAGTGCTATGGTCTGTATATTTAAGGGATGCAGAACCTCAGGCCGGGGGGGGGGGAAGGGGCAAATCTTGCCCTCTAGGGTACCCCAAATAACGCTGCCCCCTTTTTTCCATGACCATCAATCAATTGAATAGGAGAGTTAGAAAGGGCCTATAAGGCCATCAAGTCCAACCCCTTGCTCAACGCAGCAATCCGCCGTAAAGCATCCCTGGCCGATGGCTATCCAGCTGCATCTTGAAAGCCTCTAGTGTGGGAGAGCCCACCACCTCCCTAGGTCATTGCTTCCAATGTCATATTGCTCTAACCATCTGGAAGTTTTTCTTGATGTTCAGCTGGAATCTGGCTTCCTGCAACTTGAGCCCATTATTCTGTGTTCTGCACTGTGAGAGGATCAAGAAGAGATCCTGGCCCTCCTCTGTGTGACAATCTTTCAAGAGTTCTATCATGTCTCTCCTCAGTCTTCTCTTCTCAAGGCTAAACATGGCCAGTTCTTTCAGTCTCTCTTCATAGGGCTTTGTTTCCAGACCCCTGATCACCCTCGTTGCCCTCCTCTGAACCCCCTCCAGCTTCTCTGCGTCCTTCTTGAAGTTTGGTACCCAGAACCGGACACAATACTCAAGAGTGTTGTCTCTTGTTTGCATGAAAGGAGCGGACATGCAAGGTAGCACTGTACTACAGATGAGAGAATAAAGTGAACAGGAAGCTGGCTGAATTTCCTGTTTTGATGGATGTAGCTTGCCCAATATTTGACTGCAAGGTCTCTAGTCCTTTGTGATTGAATAGCTCTATTCAAATACAAACTTTGGAGTTCGGATTACTAAATTCCCCATGTAGGAACGTAGTCTTCTTTCCTGCTGCAAACAGACATGAATTAATGAATTCCACAACACTCCCCATGTACAAAGGGGAGCATAATTATTTCATGTAAATAGATAATTAACAGGCAAAAAAAAACATTAAGAAGCACATTTTCTTGCTTGTTTCTCTAATGGCTTGATGGGCTCAATGTATTTACTGGTACAAGCGCAACAACCCCCCTCTGCCCCACACACATTAATTTAATCCCACGCAGGAGAGAAACGGTTTTCAAAAGTGATTGATGAGTTTCGTTTCCAACCCAGTTCCTCAAGAGCCACCAATTTCACTCCATTCTAACTCAGAAGCACAAATATTCCTTAACATGCAAGTTGCTATAAAGGATCTCTTTCTTTCTTTCGTTGTCTTTCTTTCTTTTTGAGGGGGGGGATACCTTGCCCACCTCTCACTTTCCCAAAACGGCTGAGCTACCTTCCATAAAATAAAGAGGTAAGGAATTTTATATCCATCTACCTCAGCGGGATCTATCTCCCCACATTGCTGTGGTAATATGACAATAGCCAACAGTCTGTCAGCTGTTCTGATCAAGCTTGATGATGATGATGATGATCATCATCATCGTCATCATCATCATCATCATCATTATTTGTGGTTGACAATATTTCCTCCCATGCTAAGTGCAGATTTTTGGAATTAATTCCCTATGTCCCAAGGTTGAGAACGCACCACACGCACATGTGTCCTGTGTTCCCTCTGGCAATTGATCGTGCTGGAGTAACTCCTTAAATCTCCCTTGAATGGCAAGAAGATTATGACTAAGGCATGACTAATACAGGCACCAATTCAACATAAAATTGCAGCGGAACCATGACGCAAAATTGACAACTCTTTAATTAAACTCCAAATCTGATTAAACGGAGTTATCTGGAGGCATCTATTGGAGTCTAAGGTCATGAGGGTGAGCCGGTTTATGATCTGGAGATTTCGTACGGGCTACAACCACCACATGAAAGGCTGCTCTAACCCCTACATCACACTGCTTGTCTACTGTCAGGAAGAAGGAGTTTCTCTCTTTGTTAGAACTTCCTTCCTTCCTTCCTTCCTTCCTTTTAATTTATTTATTTAGGGTGGCCATATGAAAAGGAGGACAGGGCTCCTGTATCTTTAACAGTTGTGTAGAAAAGAGAATTTCAGCAGATGTATGCCTGCAGCACCCTCTTCATCACAACCATTAAAGAAAAGGCCCCAATTGGAGTGGATGGTGGTGGTGCAGAATGAAATCCTTTCCCCTCCTCCACTCCAATCGGGTTCTTTAAGGTGGTGGGGGAATAACATACTTTCTGCAAGACTCAGAAAGCTGCTTCCCCCCCCACACACTAGGTGTCCTCTTTTTTGGTTTCCCATCCACTCCAATTGGGGCCTTTTCTATATTGTCCACGAATGAGCCACTTTCCCCTTTAAGACCTCAATTGGAGCTCGGGGTGGGGGAATGATGTGCCTCAAGAAAGCATGTCATTCCCTCCTGCCATACTAATGGCAGCCTTAAAGGGGAAGGTGTGTCATTCCAGGACATTATTGAAAATTCTAGAAAATCCCCCCTGACACTATGGAAAGAACAAAAACCAGGACAAATCCGGGGAAATCCTGGCAGTTGGTCACCCTACTCTAGGAGGATCGAGAAGAGATCCTGGCCCTCATCTGTGTGACAACCTTTCAAGTATTTGAAGAGTGCTATCATGTCTCCCCTCAATCTTCTCTTCTCCAGGCTAAACATGTCCAGTTCTTTCAGTCTCTCTTCATAGGATTTTGTTCCCAAACCCCTCCTGGTTGCTCTCCTCTGAACACGCTCCAGCTTGTCTGCGTCCTTCTTGAATTGTGAAGCCCAGAACTGGATGCAATACTCTAGATGAGGCCTAACTAGGGCCGAATAGAGAGGAACCAGTACCTCACGCGATTTGGAAGCTATACTTCTATTAATGCAGCCCCAAATAGCATTTGCCTTTCTTGCAGCCATATCGCACTGTTGGCTCATATTCAGCTTGTGATCTACAACAATTCCAAGATCCTTCACGTTTGTAGTATTGCTGAGCCAAGTGTCCCCCAACTTGTAACTGTGCCTTTGGTTTCTATTTCCTAGATGTAGAACTTGGCATTTATCCCTATTAAATTGCATTCTGTTGTTTTCAGCCCAGCACTCCAGCCTATCAAGATCACTTTGAAGTTTGTTTCTGTCTTCCAGTGTATTAGCTATCCCACCCAATTTGGTGTCATCTGCAAATTTGATAAGCGTTCCCTGCGCCTCCTCATCCAAATCATTAATAAAAATGTTGAAGAGCACTGGGCCCAGGACTGAGCCCCGTGGTACTCCACTTGCATGTGTAAGAGAGGGGAAAGGGTATGACTGCCATCTTTTAACCAGCCCACTCCTCCTGTGCCTTTAATCTTGAGCTAATAAGCACACATTTAACAGACAGTGTTTTTCCTGGCATGGGGATGATGTGAAAGGAGGAGGTTTGCCTGCTTAATTTCCATGTCAGGTCAAGATTAAAGGCATTGCAGCAGTAAAGAAATGGAAAAGAAAAAAGTTGACTATCCTAGTCAGGAGACTTTGTGGTTGAGATTCAGTATGTGTCCGAAGGCTTGTCCCACTTCAAAACTTGCAAAAGAGCACTGCGGCAACTTTCATGTTTAACTGGGCCATCCCATCCGGGCTGCCTCAGAAGTAGCCCCATTGAGTTCCATGAGACTTACTCTCAGGTAAATGTGTATAGGATTGCAGCCTAAACCTCATAAGGGGCAACATTATTAACTGAAGTCAAGCATTCGCCTTTTATTTAAGCAAATGGATTTTGAGTCTCAGGCATGAATATGTAAAAGAAAAACCCGATGGATTCATAAGGACTTGAAACTTGGTCTTTTTCATTTTCTCTCTTCAGCAAAAACAGTCACTCGCAGGAAGCTGAATGCTCTGAACAGAAAGACAGCAGGAAGCTTATCCGTGCTTCTGGTGGAAAAGAAGAAAAATCAGGGAGGCAGGGGCAGGAGAATTGGTCTCTTGAGTGGGGAATTAAAACTCCATAAAGACACTTAGGGGGCGCATGGAATGATGTGGACTTCATTACATATTCAGAAACTGTGAAGTCGCATTACGAGTTGGCCTGACACAGCGGTCACAGATTAGCGTTATTATGCGCTGCGGTGATTATGGATGATTAGCAAACGGACATTGTTAGGCGATGCGTTCTGTTTATCAACATAATCCTGTGATTAAAATTAAGCAGGAGCTGCCCTTCGGACAATTTGACTGGCACGCACTCTCACACACACACACACATACACACACACGTATGCGTGGGACACATGGGGTCATGGAAAAGAAGCAACAGCACAGGCTGTATTGTTCTGGGAGCGGGGGTTAGAAGGCTGATGGAGAGTCAAGTCTTTTCCGGAGAGGTCTGCTATGCAAGGCTAGCGCAGGGCTAAAACCTACCCACCTGTTTTCAGGAAATTTCTCTCTCCCTGCCAAAGAGGCATTCTTTTTTTCTGCCTCTTTTGCAGGGAGGGGAGGAAAATTCAGGGGATTTTCTCCTTGGGAAGGGGGATAGGGTTTCCACATGACTTTTTAAAGTGTACCTGATTGTTGAGGGGCTTTCTTGCTATTTTTTTAGTTTTTACACACACACACACACACACACACACACACACACACACACACAAATACACACAGGCATTTTCAGGAGCCCAGCAGTTTTTGGGAAGGCCTATTGGAGCCCATGCGGCCTCTCCCTCTCCAATAAGCATTCAGCAAGAACTCCTGGGCGCCTGAAAATGCTGGGGGTATTTTTTAAAAATAAAAAGCATTCAGGAAGAACTCCTGGGCTCCTGAAAATTCTGGGGTTATTTTTTTTAAAAAGCATTCAAGAAGAACTCCTGGGCTCCTGAAAATGCTGGGAGTATTTTTTTTAAAAAAAGCATTCAGGAAGAACTCCTGGGCTCCTGAAAATGCTGGGCGTATTTTTTTTAAAAAAGCATTCAGGAAGAACTCCTGGGCTCCTGAAAATGCTGGCGGTATTTAAAAAAAATAAAAAGCATTCAGGAAGAACTCCTGGGCTCCTGAAAATGCTGGGGGTATTTTTTTAAAAAAGCATTCAGGAAGAACTCCTGGGCTCCTGAAAATGCTGGGCGTATTTTTTTTAAAAAAGCATTCAGGAAGAACTCCTGGGCTCCTGAAAATGCTGGCGGTATTTAAAAAAAATAAAAAGCATTCAGGAAGAACTCCTGGGCTCCTGAAAATGCTGGGGTTATTTAAAAATAATAAAAAGAAAGATAGAAGACCGCTCAATAGCTGGCTACATTTTAAAAAGTATGTGGAAAACCTGTTGCCCTCCTCAAGGAGAAAATTCTCCAAAATTCTCACCTCTCCCAGCCTCATTTTCCAGCCACCCACCCCACGAAACCCCCGTGATGCTGGCTGGGGAATGCTGACAGCAGTAGGACTCACCCTCCCCTGTCTAAACATGCGTGGGATTGCACTTGGAATATGGCTTTTTAAAAGTTTTTCTTCTGCCTTCTGGCCTATCGTTCCTTTGGCAAATAACACATAATTCAAGACAAAGAGACGTGGGCCTTTGCAAGTGGGTGGAAAGAAGCCATTTCAACTATCAGCATCTCCTCCGATTCTCCCTTGACTTAATTAGAAAGCTTCAGTAGAGACAGCCTTAATTAAATAGCCCATTCTTATAGAACCAGCCGGATTGCTTGCACCAGTTTATCAGTGCACATATTTTTCGTTCTTTCTTTCTTCCTCCTGAACGCCAGTCAGTTAAGATTCCTTGATGGACCTGTCAAATTGAAATCTCGAAGACAGCGGGGGGGGGGGGGGGAGTGTAGGAAGTGCACCACGCTCCAGATTCGGAACGCCTCGGAGCGTTCTTTAAACCCCTCGCCGGCTCTTGTGTGGCGCCTTTGAAGTGAAGTCACCCTGTTAACATCCGAACTTGCAAAAAGAAGCATTCGAGAGACAGCTTCTTTTGATGTGCCACACGGAGGCCGCGTCCCGAAAATTCAATTATGCAAGCCGTCGTAAGGCTCTCCCCACCCCGAATGCAACCACTTCCATCAAGGGAAGCAACAGAAAACACTCGCAAACTAGTTGAACCTGTATTGGGAGAATGCAATGCAGTGGATCATGACTGCGTTTGAGCTTGATGCTTAAGTACATTTTGTACACTCCTAGGAACATGAGCATCAGAAGAGCCCTGCTGGATCAGACCAAGGGACCCTCTAGTCCAGTATTCTGTTCACACAGTGGCCAACCAGCTGTTGACCAGGAACCCACCAGCAGGACATGAGTGCAACAGCACCCTCCCACCCATGTTCCCCAGCAACTGGTATATACAGCCTTGGGTGCTGGAAATAGCACATAGCCATTAGAACCAGTAGCCTCCCACTCTTTATATATACTGTCTAAATTGTATTTTTGTATTGTGACTCCTTCATTAGGTATTAACCTCTTGCTCAAGAGGTTTTATTGTAGATGTTCCAAAAGCATATCACTAATAGGTGAAGAATGATCACGAATTAATCCCCCTGTTTCTCTAGTGACCTTGATTTATTATTATATATGTTCTTCATTTTGTTGCCTTTAGTTTGTTAACTTTATTTTGGAATAAAGTACAGTTCACAGAGGAGGGAGAGAAGTACATTTTTTGTGTAAGGTTTTGGTTTGGTTTGTCTTTTTTAATGTTGTCTTCCCTTCTCGCTATCGGGCATTTATTTTCTGGACAGTTTAGAACTCCTGCCAAAGAATGATACTTTTTCATATTTAGATACTGCTTCGGAGTGCTTTCGTTCATCTTTCCTGATACTGCTTCAGGGTGCTTCAGTTTATCTTTCCAGACTGATGAAAAATGGAATACTTGAAGGGCTACCACATCAAAGAAAGCCAAGGCTCAATCTCTACTGCCCCTAGGGGGCGGAACTAGATCTAACAGGCTTAAGTTACAAGAGGGTAGATTTCGGTTGAACATTGGGAGAAATGTTTTGAAGGTAAGTGCAGTTTAGCAATGGAGCCAATTATCTAGACGAGTGGTTGGCTTCCCTCCTACATGGCCACTGGGTTCTTCAGCTTCTACAGATAGGACTAGGAAAGAATCCTGATTGAAACCTTGGAGAGCTGCTGCCAGTCAGTGTCGACAATACTGGGCTCAATGGACCAAAGACCCAACTCAGTCTAAGGCAATTTCCTATGTTCTTATGTCCCCTGTCCACTTTTCCCGTGCCACGCACAATTCTATGCACCTCTCTCATCTCCCTCATCCCTTTCTGGTCTTTTTAACCACTGGAAAACACCCCCCCCCCAAAAAGTAATGTGGCTCCACCCTGTCTGAATGTGAGGTTGATGCTTCCCAAATAAATGTATGACATTGGCCCAGCATTTCACGACACCCCCGGGACATCATACCTTCCAAATTTCAGAGAGATTGGCCAACGTCTCCCCATTCTAGAAGCAACTGAACAAAAACGAGGGCAAAAGACGAGAACTAAGGCACCCCGCGCGTTTCATTGTAAAATAACTATAAAACAGCCTTCCTCAACTTGAGGCGCTCCAGTTGTGTTGGACTACAACTCCCAGAATGCCCCAGCCAGCTGGGAGGTGCAGTCCAACACAACTGGAGCGCCCCAGGTTGAGGAAGGCTGCTATAAAACAAAGAGTTGGCGCATTGGTTCTCTTTTTCATTCGTGTTTGTGACTGTATTGTCAACGAGAGGAAATCTTCCTGGACTGGGGTGGGGGCAGCATTGAACCCCACAACCCCTTTGCTCTTGAATGATGTAGGCAGCTATGCCGGGTGTGTGTATGTGCATTAATCCTTCCAAGTCGGCTTCTCCTTCTTTTTCCTTTTTCTGCATCCTTCGCAAAATTGACAAGATGATCTTATTAGATAATCCAGCTCCAGAGGTAATGAGAAATGCAAATTAATAGGGACATGAAATAGAATCCGTGGCGCATCTTCATGCATGGCCGCTCCTCGCTTTGCTCTTTGAAAAGCTGTAAATGTGCCGTTTCTGTCCTTCTCTTTCTGTCTCTTCGTGTCCTCCCCCACCTCATCATAATCAATGTGTCTCAATTGAGATTAGCCCCTTACCCTTTCTTGCTGTCCACTCCCCCACCCCCACCCCCCTGGCTGAGAACTCTCGGCTTGGAGGAGTTGTAATGCTAAATATAATTAGGCATAGTTCACTGCGAAGACAAGTACTATTCTCAAACTGTCTCCACTCGCTACAGACGAGACAGAATACACATTTCAGGATATGGCAGCCGCTGGAGACATTCGGAGGACGTCAGGTTTCCCGGTGCCTGATGGGAAATTGTGCGATTACTAGCGCCTTAATTCTGCTGCCAACCAGCAAAAGGATCCCCACCCCAAGTGGATTAATTGTCTGCCTTTTAAACAATACATCAATTTGCTAATCAATTCCATTTAAAAGTAAAATAAAAGTCTGCAGTCCAAAGTTTTGCCTGGATCAGAACATGGTCCATCTAGTCCTGCACTGTGTTGGACAACCAGTTGTCAACCAGGGAATCACAAGGAGGACAACAGCAACCTCGCAACCATATTCCTATCATACTGCCTCTGATACTGTAGGTAGCACATAGGCAGCAGGACTATTAGCCATTGGTAGCGTTCTGCTACAGGAATTAGGCTACCGCTCTGCGACACCACCACCCCACACACAAGGCTTTGACGCGAACACCTCCCTCGGGCTAAGCACCGCCACTTAAATACCTGAGGAAGGGGTAAAAAGAAAAGTATAACCTTTTCCTTATAGCAGAGGGAAAAGGTAAGGAGATTTGGAAAGGGCTTTTCTGTGAATATAGCAGGCTGATGGTTTAATGTAATGTGTTTATTTATGAACCAATAGAGCAGGAGACACAGCCAAAGTGACGCGTGGTTTTATGGTAGCAAAATAAAGAAAATGTTTATTGTAGTTTACAGTTCTTCTTCGTTCCTTTGAATTATATCCCAATCCTGCCTATTCTTAATAATTCTGGTAGTAACCAAGCTAATAATAACAATTCTTAGTCCCTATGATCTTATTTTCACTCACTCCTCCCACAACTCCTGACAAGAAATCACTCAGCTAAACACATCTACCCTCCAAACCCAATCACCCACCGAACCCCTCAGACCACTCAGCTCCCCCATATATAGACTCCTCCCCACTTTCCACAGCATCACCAGCCACACCCACTCAGTCCAACATTCCACACTCTCTAGACATACTCATCCAGACATACCTAAGGGAATAGAAATGTAACGCCACAGACCCCTTTAAAGCCATCTAAATTAGTGGTCATCCTAACGTCTTGTGGTAGTGAATTCTGTAGTTTGACTATGCATTGTATGAACTGTGTTCTTTCCATCAGGAAGGAGGCAGTGAGCACCTTGCAACTGCTCCTCCTCCGACTGATGGATGGCCCAGGTTGCTCTCCCTCTTGGCTTGAAGTTATTCCTGGGAAGGAGGACGTCTAGCCTCCTTGAGGCCCTGGGCCCCAGTGGTTGATGGCAGAAGCCAGAGTGTGCTTCCCTTATGCTCTACGGTCCCTGGGCAAAGTTGGCTCCATTTCTGTCATCACGGGAGCACTGAGTTTGCTATTGCGAGACGGATGTAAGAAATAAAGAGACAACACACAGAACTTTGGGTTTAAACACGGCCACATTTATTAAAGATCTGCAAAGGGGTGATCCTATCAGGCATCCAGCCTGGCCTGCTTACAGACCTTTCTGAGTAGGGCGAGCATTCTTGGCCAGTGGGTTGGCGCTGCATTATTCGCCCTCCCACTGGCCGTCCCCTTTTTGAGGAAGGGAAACCTTCCAGTATCATCCCCAAACCCAGGCCACAAGGCTCAAGGTGGGTGAGAAAGGTTGGCCTCAGCGGTAATCCTTATCTACCAGCCTGACCACAAGGCTCAATGCTGGGAGCCCTCAGGAATTACCTGTCACCGCAACAGTGCCTATGAATGCTCACCATTCTAAATCCCTCTGGATGCCCGTTCCTACCTGCAAGTACACAAATGTGACCAAATTAGCTAGCCAAGCCAAATCAACGTAATTATACTCCCAAAGTGTCTTACAGTGTGGAGCAGGCGAAAAAAACTCATGCCCAATTGAGAACATGAGTAAAAAATGCCTACTTGGCCCTGAAAGGCGACCAGAGAACACACAATGCCTACAGGGAGGGAGGAAGCCACGCGAGCAATGTGGATCTGGGAAGGTTAAGTGCCCATTTATAGGTCTGGAATTAACCCCTCTCAGCCCAGTGGCACCACCCTCAATGGCTCAATAAGAATTGGGCACGTCTCTCCCCTTACCCCGCCCGCAATTGGCCTCCCCACGCCCAGGCTTTGCCGGGTGTGGCAGAAGGGCCATTAGAAGGAGAGACAACGTGGCTGGAGAGGGAGACAGAGACTCCATTGCTCAGCGGCACACTATGCATACGTGGTTCAGCCGCGGATTAATATCCCTCTGCCAAATCTTCATCTTACACTTGATATCAAAAGCCTGCGATGTCCCAATTTGATGTAAACTTTCTTGGTTTGCCTTTCAGAAACGGCTCACAGGATGCTGAAAAAGGAGTTCTGGCCAAGCACGCAAGATCCTATTGCCTGTGTTACCAAATTTACCTTGAGCTGGAGACAGCGTTTGCTAAAGAGAGATTATACTCGCAGACGGGGACATGATTATACTTGCAGAAGCTTGGGTCATGCATCAATGCACAGCGTGTTTGCAGAAAGATAATATGAAACTAGACTTCCCCTATATAAAAACATAGCTTTTCAGTTAAGTATTAGAAAACTTATGGGGCTGCCCTATACCAGGGCATCCTATTGGCCCATCTAGCATGGTTTGACAGTGACTCACAATGGCTCTTCAGAGTCTCAAACATAAAAGGACTCCTACCTGAACACCTCCTACCTGAACACGTTATTCTGTAAAACACCACAGAAAGGTTAAAAAAAAACCTCAGTGTACTACAATTGCATCAAGAACTCTCTCTCTCTCTCTCTCTCTCTCTCTCTCTCTCTCTCTCTCTCTCAGTTCTTTTGTTAAAAGGAGTGGCTGAATAATGCAGACTAAATCCCGAAAGTGAGGGCTTTGGCAAACTTTACCAAGTCACATACAGAAGTTCTCCTGGCTAAGCAGTCAAAAAGTATAAATCAGCGAAGGAAATCAGGGCAGGCAACTAGTGGAATGAAACCACTGCTACTGCAGAACATACTGAACATATTAGTCTCTTTCTATACAGATAAAACAGGCTAAAAAAAGGGGGAAGGTAACACCTAGCTGCCAGGCAAACACTCCACCTCCAGCAGCAATGCGAGCAGATGAAGAAGAAAGGGGTTTGAGTTCTACACCAGCTCAGATGAAAATATGAAATGGGGGGGGGGGAATTGCCAGGCTCGAATGCTGATCATGTGCTAGAGGCTGGTGACACCTCTAGAGTAGGCAGATTCCCCCATTTTGTGGGGAGGGGGATAAGCTCAGAAACATGGTCAACTATGGAAATACCCAAACAAAAGCTAGAGATCTTGATTGACTTTATTTGGCAACATCTAGACTAGAGGGTCATCTACGGAGGATGCTTTAGTTCTGGATTTCCTACACTGATTGGGGGGGGGGGTGTCAGACTAGATGTTGTCTAGGGACTGTTCAAGATTCTGTGACTTTTTTGGGAGGGGGTGAATCTGAATTTCACCTTGAAGCTCATTCCAAGTCATGTCTGTATTTTGGGCAGAATCCAACTAAAGTCCTTCTAAGAGTAGACCCACTGAAATAAATGGGACTTGTGCCAATTTTTGAAAAAGTATGCAATTGTTTTCATACATACTTTTCAAATGTACACGGTTTTAGACGGCACTTGTTTTTGGTTGTTCCCCAAATCACATCACAACAAGCTTAGAAATGTCAGGAAGTCGACTGCAGGCTGTGTTCAGGTCTGCGTTTGCTTCTGAGAGGTGCAACCCAGGTAAATTCTGGTCATAAAGGAACTGAAACCAGTGCAGGCTGGTGGCTCCAATTTCGGTGGGGCTGTGAATCCATTCTGGATTTTAGCCAGAACCAGCTAGAACCTTAAAGGAGCTGTCCAAAGTGCTGAACGTATTTGGAGGATGGGATTCATACAACCCAGGTGATGTATGTATTTCTCATACAACCCAGGTGATGTTGTGCATGTCTTGAAACAATGACAAAGTAGCCTTTCTCTGAATGGGCCCAGGGCAATTCACAATGTGAACCGGAATGCTCAAAGCACATCTGTTTTCTGATTATGCTGGAGGCAGCCAAAAAAATCTTCCTGCAGGTTTTCACTTTCCTGCAGTGAATTAACTCTAGCTACTGCTTCGGGGTGGGACTTTGAAGCTAGCGAGTAGTAAATCCGGCCGTTACCCTTTGTAACAGCTACCAAGGGAGTGAATGCCCTTTATATATATATAGTTGGGCTTGGGAATATGCTGTTGCATGTTTAATTTTTGGTTTTAAAAGGAACGAGATGCAGATAGAACAGGAAACACGATCTCAATAATATGCATGCTATTTGTATCTTGTCCCTTTAAAAATCAAAAATTAAAAATGCAACAGTGTTATGTACTCAGCCCTATGGCTACAATAACTTATTTATTTGGCAATTTACTTAGCAGAGATGGTATAATAGCTGTGATGAACAAAAAGCAACAGCAATCCCCATCCGAAACATGAATATTTTATCTGTCAACATACATTTTCACACACTGTTGAGGGTTATTCAGCAGGAATCAGCATGGCCCAAATTGTGAAAGAAGACAGCTTCCTCCACCTCCCAATATGGGTGTTTGCAAATAATTATCAGCAACTTCCAGGTTCCATTTTTGCAAAAAGAAGTTTCTAGTCCATGAGGAGGAGGATGGTGATGATGACTTATAATATAGGGTGAACATATGGAAAGGAGGACTGGGCTCCTGTATCTTTAATAGTTGTATTGAAAAGGGAATTTCAGCAGGTGTCCTTTGTATATATGGAGAACCTGGTGAAATTCCCTCTTCATCACAGCAGTACAACCAGAGATATGTTGGTATACCATTGGAAGATGGGACTCCCAGGTCGGAAGATGGTCAAAATGCTACTATGGATGGATGATATTCTGGAAGGGGGATGCTTTAGGGTGGATTCCTGCATTGAGCAGGGGGTTGGACTCGATGGCCTTGTAGGCCCCTTCCAGCTCTGCTATTCTATGATTCTATGATTCTATGATTTGTTCAACTTTCTATTTAGGGTAGTGGGGAGGAGAAGAAACCCTCTAGCTGGTTTGACTTGATGCAGGTTGAGTTGATCTGGTTCATGGGGAAGTGAGCTGAAATCTGGGGGAGGGGGGTGGGAGCTGATGAAAGTTTGGCCAACTCCACCCCCTGCCATCACCCCCAGATGGATTCTTCCAAGATCCCTAATACAGAGTAGGATTCTAGCTCCAGCATCAGTTGCGTATGACTGAGAAGTAAATGACCTCATTTCATTTCATTCCCCCACCCCCCTCCACACACCACAATGCTTTTATGGACACTAAGGCTCACAGGCAAGAGCGTTGTTAAATAAATATTTTAAAAAAGCCAAAGATGCACCACACACACATTTTTTTCCACTGTGGCATCAGCAGATTTCTGGCCTCTGTTATCTGTGCGGATTAACAGGAAGGGGCTTATTAATGGTGCACTAGTCTCTTGTAACGGGATGAATTCATCGTCCTGTGGTTTCACCAGCTCTTCAATTTTTTAACAAGGGAGGTCGCAGAACTCCACTTGGGCCTGTATCTGTGGTTTTATATTCTCAGGATCCCATTTTAGGGAGAGAGAGAAAAAGAGAAGAGAAAGGAACCCCATGTGAATCCTGCATTTCCCAGCTCCCTGCCAAATAAATAAATAAATCTCAGTTTAATTTAGTCCATTTTGCAACTCTGTAGGGAGACATTACCACCGGCTCTCGCCTCGTTTTGGAGGTCCATCTTTAATTTTTGATAAGCTCTAGTAATAACACAGGCAGTTGATCATGTGGTGGAAGGAACACTGATGGTAAAGTGGGCATAAAAATGTCAGGAGAAGGGATGGATGTGGAGGAGGAAGAGGAACGATGAGGAATGTGACTTTATGTGTGTCCATTTGCACCCTCTCTTCTCAGAAAAGAGGAGGAGGAGGAGGAGGAGGAGGAGGAGGAGGAGGAGGAGGAGGAGGAGGAGGAGGAGGAGGGGAAGCAGAAGGAGAAGGAGAAGGAGAAATTTCCTGCCGTGAAGTACCACAGAGTGGTCACTAGAAGTATGGGTTTCAAACTGTCTTTCAGGAAATTCTAGAGTTCCTCAGAATCCTATCATAGAATCATAGAATAGTAGAGTTGGAAGAGGCCTACAAGGCCATCGAGTCCAACCCCCTGCTCAATGCAGGAATCCACCTTAAAGCTTCCCCGACAGATGGTTGTACAGCTGCCTCTTGAAGGCCTCTAGGGTGGGAGATATTTCTCAGTGAGGAAGTCAGTCATGTTGGACAAACATCCCTGAAATGACACTTCATCCAACATGATCAGTCTCATCTTCACCCCGCGCAGCAGAGTTGGCTACATTCTTGGTCTTGGTGACAGTTCATGTAGGTCAGTGCTGATCCCCCAACAAGGTTGGTGCTAACCTGAACGCACACCCTAGACCATTCCTCAGAATCCTCTGCAGTGTTCCACATTGGAACACTGGATGCAGGAAAGAGCTCTTCATAGCTAAGAAGGCAGAAACCCATTGTCCTACGGCACATGCATTAAATGGAACGAACTTCCATTTCCTCAGGCTTCTGACTTAGGAGTGGAGGTGTGATCAAATTCTCCTCAGATGCTAGTGATGGGGGCCCAACAAACATCATGACAGGAGAGTATAGGTACACTGACTGCAGCACGTAAGTAACAACGTATCTGTGCAGTATAAGAAGTTGGGGAAGTCCGAAGGTGGGTAGAATGAATACTTTGGATTGCAGGTGGAGGTCTGCTAGAGTTGGTCTAAAATTGTTTCCCCCCCCCCCCCCAGTGTTACACTTCCATTGGCTATGCTGGCGAGGGCTGGCATCACACCAGGAGGACCACAAGTTGCTCACCCTGCTAGGGTGACCACATGGAAAGGAGTACTGAGCTCCTGTATCATTAACAGTTGTATTGAAAAGGGAATTTCGGCAGGTGTCATTCGTATGTGTGCAGCCCCTGGTGAAATTCCTTCTTCATCACCACAGTTAAAGCTTCAGGTGCCCTGCTCTCTTTTTTATCTGGTCACTGTGACTGTTGTGATGAAGCTTTAACTGTGGTGATGAAGAGGGAATTTCACCAGGTGCTGCATGCATACAAATGACATTTTTATTTTATTCATTTTTATTATTGCATTTATATCCCGCCTAATTTTCTGCAAGGAACCCAAGGCGGTGTACATAATCCTCCTCCTCCTCCACTTTATCCTCACAACAACAACCCTGTTAGGTGGGTTGGCCTGAGAGTCTGTGACTGGCCCAAAGTCACCCAGTGGGTTTCTATGGCCAAGTGGGACTAGAACCCAGATCTCCTGACTCCCAGTCTGAGACCCTAGCCACTACACCATACTGGCTCTCTTGCTGAGATTCCTTTTTCAATACAACACTTAAAGATACAGGAGCCCTGTCCTCCTTTTCATAGGGTCACCCTACACCTTGCTCTAAAAAGAAAACTAGCAGAAAGAGCTGGGTAGAATTTCTGCCCTTGAACGTCTTATTTTCCATTTCCAAGGAGGTTTAAAAAAGAAGAGATAGGTAAGCATTCAAAAGTGATGTAGTCTCAAGCAATACAGTTCTTTAAGGAGAGCCATGATGGATCAGACAAAGGGTCCATCTAGTCCAGCATTCTGTTCACACAGTGATCGAACAGCTGCCCAAGAAAAACCCACAAGCAGGACATGAGTGTAGTAGAATCCTCCATCCCACGTTCCCCACCAACTGATATAGACATACTGCCTCTGATACTGGACATTGAACTTAGCCATCAGGACTAGTAGCCATTGATAGCCTTCTCCTCTTGGAATTTGTCTAACCCCCTTATAAAGCCATCCAAATTGGTGGCCGGGACTACATCTGGTAACAAATTCCAACAGATTCTGCAGTTCCAACTCTGTACTTCTGTTTATCTGTCCTGAATCTCCTACCAATCAGCTTTATGGGATGACCCCATTGGGGTCTAGCATCGCAGCTTCCTATGACTTCATTTTGCTGCATAAGGGAAACCCGTCCTAAACTGATTCAAACAAAAGAAAAGAAAAAACGTTCTTCTGAATTCGAGCGGTGTTGCTACCAAACATAGCAACCCCCCCGTTTTGTTGCAATCTACGAGGATGACGGAGGAGCAACACACCTAAAAATGCCAATGGTGATGTTCAGTATTCAATAGACGTCATCTCCCCCGAACTGCAATGTAACCATTTTTCACTAATAGAGGATTTCGGAAGGCTTACAAGTGTAATAAATTGCAATGTAAGAGCATTTATTATTGTTTGGGGAGGTAACAAATCCTTGCCGAAGGACAATCAACGTTGATCAAGTGGGGAGGGGAGGCGGGAGGGAAGCCAGGCTTGTAGCGGCCTCAGATTAAAATTAATGCTGCCAATCCATTCCTTTCCATTTCATTTGCCAACCTTCCCGCTCTCTCCAGCGTGCCATTACGGATGCTGACCACCGCGGCGTGACAGCTTGGGCAGGGAGATTTAGTCGCTAATGCATTCTTTTTTTGCAGGGGGAATCGAAAGGTTCTGTTGACCCACAGCCTGTGGGCTAACCTGGGAGCTCTGCCCACTCTTCCCTGTAGGGGCTGTGGTGAACACATAACGGTGTCCTGCTTCTCCTAGAGGGGTGATCACCATGAGGATTGTTGTGACGGAGGTGGGGAGGGATTGCCAACAAATTTTGGTACCAAACAGGCAATTTCAGGTCTTTTCTTTCTTTGGTGGGATGGCGGTGGTGATGGTGGTGGTGGAATGCGGCAGGATCTCAGGGTCAAAAGTGGGCCCTGGGCTTCCGGAAGTTGGTCACCCCTGTTCTACTGGCTGGGATGAAAAGTAAAATCTAACTCCCTAGTGGATTGCAATGAGTGAAAGGCAGGACGTCAAATTCCCTTGGACTTTATATGTCCGTATAGCTGTATGCATGTGCCCATCTGAACAGCGTTCCAACTTCACTTTGTCATCTGACACATGTTTTGCCTCTCTCAGCTTTTCAGTTTACAATTCATTAACTAGACAAATTCTCATCACCGCGAATGTTTGTCTCACGTGTCTTTATGGAGATTTGTTCGCTGCGCTCAATGGCTTGCAATAAATATTTAGCAGAAGTGGTAGGGGGGGAAGTGTGGAAAAGAGCAGGGGGGCTCCTTTTGCCATGCTTCCCAGCATCTCTGGGTGTACCTTTTATGCAAGGGTGCTCAGCATCTTCTAGGAGCTCAGTCCATCAGAAGAGCCCTGCTGGATCAGACCAAGGGTCCATCTAGTCCAGCACTTTGTTCACACAGTGGCCAACCAGCCATCGACCAGGGACCAACCAAGCAAGACATGGTGCAACAGCACCCTCCCACCCATGTTCCCCAGCATCAGGTGCATCCAGACTTACTGTCTCGGATACTGGAGTTAGCATAATTACATACTGTAGCATGTTTGTGTGAACACTACAAGATGTAGTGATGGACAACAATTTGGATGGCTTTAAAAGGGGATCAGAAAAATTCCTGGAGGAGAAGGCCGACAATGACTATTTCTCCGCTGTGGCACCCCGGCTGTGGAACGAGCTCCCCAGAGAGGTCCGCCTGGCGCCTACACTGTACTCCTTTCGTCGCCAGCTGAAGACCTTTTTATTCTCTCGGTATTTAAACACTTAATTTTAACTTAAATTTAAATTATACTGTTTTAACTCTGTATTTTAATCTTATATCAATTTCTGCTGCGTGGTTTTATCCTGGTTGTGTTTTTTATATTGTATTTTGTATTTGTGTTTTTAACTTGTTGGTTGTTTTTATGACGGTTTTAATTTTTGTGAACCGCCCAGAGAGCTTTGGCTATTGGGCGGTATAAAAATGTAATAAATAAATAAATAAATAAATAAATAAATATTAGACTACTAGACCATTCCCACAACTACTCCATCCCTTCCCTTCCCTTCCCTTCATTGAAGTTGGAATGTTTGTGCACATTCTGTGACATCTCGGAAGCACATTCAATGGAAGAGAAAGAGAGGAGTTGGAAGGTGTTTAGCTTATTACACACAAATGGTGTGAGGCTTTGTTCTGTTTTCAGGATGGCATACTGAAACTGGTGACTGAGCTCTTCCCTAAAGTTCTTCACTTTGATCGTTCTCCAGCAGGATTTTTGCGTGGCGCTTCTTCTAAGCCACAGCTTGACAACCAAGAGGTAAAGTGATACTTAAGCCTCGCTTCGTATCGGAAAAGACAAGCGATTCCATAAGCCAGCTCAGCCGACAGAGCCCCTGCAGGCAACTTTACAGCTGCCGTGGCAGCGTGAGCAGAAGATCTTGGAGAAACTTCAGAACCGGCTGGCCTCCAGCTCCAGCCAGACAGCTCCCAGCCCAGATGCCGCCATGCGCGAACGGCATGAAGAGCGACGCTTTCTGATAACGGCCGCTGCCAAGTGGCGCGGCCACCATATGGGCCCGCAGTTGCTGCCGTCGCCTGCCAGATCAGAGAGAAGAGAAGGCGAGGCGAGGGAGCATTTCTCACCAGGGTGGAGGCTCTGGCTGTGGCAGCCAAGATTTCCACGCAAGTTGTCAACAGAAACGGAACTAAGGCGCTGGAGGACAAAAAAGCCGAGGCATTCTAATGGCCGTCGTCGCTGGTTTTTTATCAAAGGCCTGGTCGGTGCTGTTGTAATATTCATTTCTTTTATGCGGAATATAAATATGAGGCAATTACAACCAAAGCTCTAAGCACAATAAAAGACAACCATTCTGAAGAGAACTAAAACAGAAGAGATAAAATAGGTGACGATAAAAAGAGGGGAACCTTCTAAAATGAAAGAGTGGCTTTAATCAGTAAAAGATCAATGGAACAGTATAGATTTCACCAGCTGTCTAATGGCCAATAAGGAGGGAGGCAACCTAACTTCTCTGGGAAGGAAGTACCACAACCAGGGTGCCACAACACACAAAGCCCTGTCTCGGGTCCCCATCAACGTCTCCTCTCCAGGAGGTGGGACACATCACAGGGGCTCAGATGGAGCATGTCGGTTGAGGCATGTTCATGCAGGAGGAGGTGGTCATTCAGATATCCTGGTACTGAGCTGAATATCCTGATGCCTTCTTGGGCTTCCTTCAGACACCGGCCAATCCCAAACTGGTTTTGGATGCAACAAAACCGTGGCCCAAGGTCTCTGACTACCAGGAGTTCCCACAGCCATCTTTACAATCACAATGGGTTTCTCCACTCGTTTAGGAGGCTAAAATGGATTGCACCCATGGTGTCCTTGGACAGACGTGGGCCGCCTGACATGCATCCCAAGCTGATGCTTGCCTGAGACCTCTCTGACAAGTGGCAGGTGGTCGAGCCACCATTTTAAATGTACTCTCAGTTTCTAGAACTATGTAGCATAACATCATTGTGGGGGCATTGTGAAGAGCTCCTGGTGGAAGCCATCATGTTCAGAGGAGGGCAACCGGGATGATCAGGGGTCTGGAAACAAAGCCCTATGAAGAGAGACTGAAAGAACTGGGCATGTTTAGCCTGGAGAAGAGAAGATGGAGGGGAGACATGAAAGCACTCTTCAAAGACTTAAAAGGTTGTCACACAGAGGAGGGCCAGGATCTCTTCTCGATCCACCCAGAGTGCAGGACACGGAATAACGGGCTGAAGTTACAGGAAACCAGATTCCAGCTGGACATCAGGAAAAACTTCCTGACTGTTAGAGCAGTACGACAATGGAATCAGTTACCTAGGGAGGTTGTGTTCTCTCCCACACTAGAGGCCTTCAAGAGGCAGCTGGACAACCACCTGTCAGGGATGCTTTAGGGTGGATTCCTGCATTGAGCAGGGGGTCGGACTCGATGGCCTTGTAGGCCCCTTCCAACTCTGCTATTCTATAATTCTATGATAATTCATCACAATGTCCTTATACTGCCCTTCTACACATCTATGGTGGGACCACACTTACTGGGGTGCAAAACTCTGCATGGTTTGGAGAAACTGAACAGGGAGACATTGCTCTCTCTCTCTCTCTCTCTCTCTCTCTCTCTCTCTCTCTCTCTTTCTCATAAGACTAGAACCCAGTGGGGTCATCCCATGAAGCTGATGGGTGGGAGATAAAAGGAAGTACTTACACAGCAGTAAGGAATTGTCTAACTCGAGATGTAGTGATGGTCACCAACTTGAATGGCTTTGAAAGGGAATTAGACAAATCCATGGAGGAGAAAGCTATCAATGCTTACTAGGCCTGATGGCTTTATGCTACCTCCAGTATCAGAGGCAGTATGCCAAGGGGCACTAGTTTCTGAGGAACTTGGGTGGGAGGGTGCTGTTGTGTTCATGTCCTGCTTGTGGGTTTCTCGTGGGTCTCTGTCTGGCCACTGTGTGAACAAAATGCCTCAGTAGATAGACCCTTGATCTGATCCAGCTGGGCTGTTGTGCTTTTATGCTGTGTTGGATGTCCGAAGACCCTATACCACATTTAGAACGGCAGCACACAGCCATCCAACATTGCTGCCAGGTAAGGCTATGTCCAGGAGGGAAGTTCCCCTCCAAAATAGGAAGGGGAGCATTGAGGACTCCTTGTAGGGGACCCATGAAGCGTGGCACTAGCTTAAGCTGAAATGTTTATCCCTGAGGTTCGGAGATGTTCTTCTTCTTCTTTTTTTCAGTTGAAGAGAGAGAGGTTCACTGTACCTGTCAGGAATCTAACCCTTCGTTCTACAGCATCTGTGAAGTTGCTAATATCCCAATCTGACTGAAAGGGACATGCTTGGTACAAAAATATGAGGACCTAGTTTTTAATTCAGAAGTGGTGCTACTTAGTTTTGCTGAATGCAGGGAGCAATTTTGACTTCTTAGCAGATGGCAGCATCAAACTTTCCCTTTGACTCTCTCTCTCTCTCTCTCTCTGCAATTCTCAACAAGGGAATTGCCAGGTAATCAGCTAGGCAGGAGATTAACGTTCAAATGGAGAAGAAATAAAAAGGAGCCCGGCTGGAGCTGTGGCGCTAGCGAAGAGAAAGCAGTGAACATTCCCTTTATCTAGTCAATTCCTGCTAGCAAAGCAATTTTTTAAAAAACACCCATTGGCACCTTATCCACCTGCATGCTGCATTATGGGCCGTGCCAAGCCTTGTCACTAGGCAGGGCAGAAAAAGAGATGCACTCAGAGCTAAGGAATTTCAAAGCATATTTTTCAGAAGCGTCCCACTGACAGTCTGAAGTCTGGTTTTATTTTATTTCTGGCCAAGTCACATTGACTTTCCATGGGCTCATGATTAGCACTGAATAGGGTTAGCTCATTCTATGTATTCATTCTAACTCGGGCTTATGTTCTTATGGACTAGAGGCATTTTTTAAAATAAATAAATAAAAGCAATAAATAAATCTATATTTAATCTAATCTCGCCAATAACCACATCCAATTTGCCCTGGCTCATAGATCTTACATTCCAGGTTCCTATGGTGTGTTGATCTTTAGAACATCGGATTCATCGTTCACCACCAGCACCGTCGGCCGCTAGCTGTCCTTTCGGCTTTGAGCTAGCTGCGTCAAATCACAAATTCTGAGAATGCCTTGGACTGCAAGAAGATCAAACCAGTCCATACTCCAGGAAATAAAGCCAGACTGCTCACTTGAGGGAATGGTATTAAAGGCAAAAGTGACGTACTTTGGCCACATAATGAGAAGACAGGATACCCTGGAGAAGAGGCTGAAGCTAGGGAAAGTGGAAGGCAAAAGGAAGAGGGGCCGACCAAGGGCAAGATAGAGGGATGATATTCTGGAGGTGACAGACTTGACCTTGGGGGAGCTAGGGGTGGCGACAGCCGACAAAGCTCTGGCATGGGGCTGGTCCATGAAGTCACAAAGAGTTGGAAACGACTGAACGAATAAACAACAACAAAATAAATAAATAAATGAAAAGCAGTGTCCCTGCTAAAGCCACTGCAATATTGGTATGTAAGAATAAAAGCCAATTTAAAATCCTATTCTTACCATGGCCAGTGGCACGATTCCCACAAGGTCTTTCTGGCAAATGAAGATCTCAGAGAGGGCTGTGTCTGTCGTCCTCTTTCGGGGGTATTCCACCTGCCACGTGATCGGCTGTGTGCCCGAAAGACTGCTGAAGCTGGCAATTTCGAAGTTCAGCCGCACAACCTCACTGAACATGTTGCTGTTACTCCTGGAAGGGGAGGCGCGGGGAGAAGAAAAGTAGAACAGGTTGGATAGGATGCTAAACAAAGTTTCCGAAGTAAGACTGAGGTGCAAGTTCAAATGTTTGAAGTTTCAGCTCAGATTCACTGGGCAGGTGGTTGAAAATGGGGCAGGGGTGGTATTTCTGCGAAGGTATTTCTGTGAGGGGGTGGGTGACAAAATTTCCTGGCCCATTCAGCCTACCCATTTCAGATTCGGATCCGAATCCAAAGTGGACTGGGGCAATTCTAAGGCTCCCCAAGCCGAATCGACCTCTGAAGTGTGTGTGTGTGTGTGTGTGTGTGTGTGTGTGTGCTTGCACAACCCACTTGAAACAAATGTCTGGGTTCGCAAGTGTATGTCTTTGCACCAGGCTCTGGTTGGTAGATCTTGGAGTAAAAAACCCCGAACAAAATAGGACCCACAAGCCCTCCTCTGCATGTCCGGACAGATGGTTGATCTTCAGATATTAGAAAGCGCTGCTGCTTAACTTTGCTGCTCATGGGTGAAATGCCTCCAATGTAAAGCTAACCATTCTCACTGACAGTCTGGAACATTTTGCTTCACCCTCCTGGTTAAAGGAAAGAGAGGTCTCTGCTTCCTGTTAAACCCACCCCCCTGCCACAGATACAATGGCTATTTGAACATCTTTTGTCATTGACTATCATTTCCACTGCTAATGCTTTTCTCCCCCTCTTAATTTGTCTATACTCTATTTCCTCTAACTTCTTAGAACACAGCAATAAAACACGTAAGCAGATTTTTCAATACACACACACACACAGCTTCTCTCTCTCCCTTCCCAGGCACCTCTTTGTTCCGGTGAGAAGTCAGCTTGCTGTTTAGTATTCACCCGATGTGGAATTCTCTCTCTGCTGACACCGAAAGCAAAACGGCATTAGCCTCCACCGGCAATAGCAACAGTTTAAAGGCTTTAAAGCTTCGCAGAGAGGCTACAGCTAAGGAAAACATGCCTCTTCAGGAGTTCTCAGGGAAGGTATCTGGTTGTTGTTGATTTTTATTTTAAAAGTTTCCATTTCTGTAAGGTCATTGGGCATTATCGAAACAGGACTTGGATTCACTTGAGATCACCCAGTACAGCTGCAAACTGGGAAGAAAGAATACATCTGTTTATGTTCCACATCACTTTCTCCTGTGCCCATGCACCCATCTGTTCCATCCACATTAATGTTAGATCAATGTTCTTTTCACCCAAGGATGAGATCCAAACAGCCCTTAAGCACGACTCCACCATTCCAGCGACAGAGGGTTCAAAAGCGCTTTATTGATTAGTAATCAAGGCCTGGTCTCTTCAAAGGGAGCAATCAGACAAAAGACATAGGGAATATGGTACAGTATTAAAGCTTTCAAGGGGCAGGGCCCAGTAGCAGCATTAACCAATCAGAACATAACACTGAGGCATAGCTAATTATGCTAAACAGTCCTGTAAATAACACCTTTGGCCTGACAGTAAGTTATAGAGAGTTAACTTCGACACAGACAGCTGGAGCCAGGACTCTTGTTTATATTAGTAATCAAGGATGCAAGGACGCACACAAGGAGACATTCTCATACAGGGCATTATGACATTTTGCTTGGTGTGCAATGGAGATTTTACAGTTTCCTGTTAAAAATGGAGGTGGTTCTGCTAACATTAAGCCCTATATGGTTCGGGTCCAGGTTATTTGAAAGAACGCATTCTCCCTTATGAGCCTGCCTGTGCTTTGAGATCTTCTGGAGAGGCCCTTCTTTCAGTCCCACCTTCTTCACAGGCGCGCTTGGTGGGAACATGGGAGAGGGCCTTCTCGGTGGCTGCTCTGGTGCTCTGGAACTCTCTTCCCAGGGAAGCTAGGCTGGCTCCCTCCTTGATGGGCTTTCGGAAGCAGGCTAAAACTTTTTTGTTCCAGCAGGCCTTTGGAGAATAGTCTGGCCCTCCATCTATGTTAATGTCTTATAATTTTGTTGTGTATTTTAAATGTTTATGGTTTGTTTTTCCCTCCCCCCCATGTATATTTAAAACTGTGTAAGGCCGCCTTGAGGCCCAGCATTGGGCAAAAGGCGGGATACAAATAAATATAATAATAATAATAATAATAATAGCTATATTATTATTATTATTATTATTATTATTATTATTATTATTCTGCAAGGGGTAACTGTTTATACAGTTACACGGGCACGGCACACCCGCGTACCCTAGCCAACCACCACTAGTCAGGGCTCTCTGCCTTCCACATTGATTGCTGTTATTGTAATGCAACCAGAGAGAAGGCCTTCTCAGTGGTGGCCCCCCAATTATGGAATGATCTCCCCGATGAGGCCCGTCGGGCACCAACATTGCTATCTTTTCAGCACCAGTCAAGACTTTTCTCTACTCCCAGGCATTTAGCAGCATGAGTTTTAATCAGCCCCAGATCTATCTTTAGGTCTGGTTGATAGTTCAAAGTTGTTTTTAAACAGATGTTGCCTTTGTTTGCTGACTATTTTTATATAGGGAGTAGAGGGTTTTTTTTTGGGGGGGGGTTGCACTTCATTGCCACTTAACCCTACCTTTTTACATTTTCTCCAACCCCCAACCCCTCTACACTCAAGAGTATATCTACATACATCTGACAACCTAAGATAAAACTCCACATATCTGATGGTGTGGAATTTAGTCCATGTGAGTTTACGCATTAATAAATGTGTTAGTCTTTAAGTTGCTTAAGGTCTCTTCGTCAGTTTTTCTGCAACAGACTAACATGATTGTTGGAAGTCATAATCTTTCGGTAATTATGTCTCTCTCTCCCTTGTTTTTTGATTGCCTGTTTTATGCAGAAGTTTGCACAAAACCACAGCAATCTGACTGTGTACATCCAGTGGGGCATATTTTATTAATGTCATATTCTGTTGCATATGGGATGCTGCATGTTGTGGGTACCAGAAACTGACATCCAGCAGCAGCAGAAAGTGGAAGAAAGCTGTTTTACAGGTGGTTACTCACTTAGCTACTTCAGGACCTAGGAGAGCTCCCAAGGACAGCTGCAGTTGCTCTAACCAAGCCCAAAGCTCTTTCTCTTCCCAAACCAGTTTGACGACTGCCAGATCTCCCTGTTCCAACTCCGGCATTCTACCCATTACAACACGCTGGCTCTCGGCAGTTTCACAGCAGCGATTTCAGACATCGACATAAGCTTCCAGAACGAAGTGAAATAAGATCCCGAAATGAACTCTACCCTTGGAGAAATTGGCTAAAGTGCTGTAATTTCATCTTACTCGGAATTTGGCTTGGGCAGACTAGCAGCTGTGTGGAATTGTATAATATTGGGCATGGACTGGAGTTAACAACCCTCGCACCAAACAATGGGAAGGGTGGGGAAAGACATCCGATTTTGGAGACAGCAACCTTCAGCTTGCATTCCCTGTGAGGCAAGAGGAGCTGGGCTTTTGATCACCCCACCTCCATATCAGACGTTAGCTCCTATTGTTACCCTCTTTCTTGGCACTTGTAAGATATAGTCCCACTCGGCACCACATAAAGCTATTTCTTAGGGATGGGACAATCTGTCAATTTTAGGCCCTCATTTTTCTGACTGTAGCTTCAGTTTGACCAAATGCTGCATAAATGTATGAGTTTTGTTTGTAAAACACCACACACAAAAACACATATGCATTTCCAGGGTGAACTTCTCTTAATATATGCATTTTGGTACACATTTTTGTGTACCCTCGTCCTCGTCCTCGTCCTTGTCCTCCTCCTCCTCCTTCCTTCCTTCCTTCCTCCTCCTCCTCCTCTCTCCTCCTCCTCCTCCTCCCTCCTCCTCCTCCTCCTCCTTCCTTCTCCTCGTCCTTCCTTCTCCTCCTCCTCCTCCTTCCTTCTCCTCGTCCTTCCTTCTCCTCCTCCTCCCTCCTCCTCCTCCTCCCCTCTTCCTCCTCCCTCCTCCTCCTCCCTTCTCCTCCTCCTCCTCCTCCTCCTCCTCCTCCTCCTCCTCCTCCTCCTCCTCCTCCTCCTCCTCCTCTTCTTCTTCTTCTTCTTCTTCTTCTTCTTCTTCTTCTTCTTCTTCTTCTTCTTCTTCTTCTTCTTCTTCTTCTTCATCTTCCAAGGCATTTTCCCTGTGATCATGCTTTTCTATGCATTATTGTCATAACTGAATTCATTTTATGTGCACTTTTCTTTCCCATGATATTCATTTATTTATTTTTTTAAAAAAATCACATTACTTTTTGAGGGGAGAACTACAGCGCTAATTTCAGGAAACTGTGGATTTCAGTGTACCACTCCTTTTCAATTTGCTCATTCATTTGGCAGGTGCCAATTTGTTCATTTGCATAAAAAGTCAGACAAATTGAAACCCGCTCATGGCTAATTCCTAGACAAGTCTACAGAGAAATAAGTGCAGTTGAGTTCAATGGAGATTTGCTCCCAGGTAAGCGTCTATACGACTTTAGCCCAGGGGCTGGGATGTGTTATTGATTATTCAGTTAAATTCATGTTTATGTTGACTAAAATATTGCTCCTGATTAATTGGGCATTTTTTTAAAAAAACAAACCAAATGCTTATAAAATATATTAAAACAGGCATTCCCTTTTTCTGTTAATTGGAGGGGGATACTTCTTCCAAGACATAGCTGTTATGTCACTTAAGGACACAAAAGCATGGGGCAAAGTTATATAAAAGAGAAGCAGGAGAAATAGCTGCTGGTAACCAATTTCAAAGCCAATTTAAATGACTTTAAAAGGGGGTGAGGAAATTCCTGGAGGAGAATGTGTTCAATAGCTTCTAGGCCTGATGGCTATATGCTACCTCCAGAATCAGAGACAGAAAGGCTATATACAGCAGTTGCTGGGGAACATGGGTAGGAGGGAGCTGTTGTCCTGTTTGTGGGTCCATGTTTGACAGCTGTTTGGCCACTGTGAGGACAGGGTGCTGGACTAGATAGACTAGTAGATAGATTGATCTAATCCAGCAGGGCTTTTCTTATGACAATCTTGGTGAGAAGGTAGACTCAGTGAGGGAGAGGGACATTGTGGGTGTCTTAGAAAAGGTACTCAAAAGACTGGAGCAGACACTGGTATAAGCTATATTGAGAGCTTACTGTATTTCAAGGGCCCTTTTCCGTGGCGGGCAGAAATCTTGCCAATTTTGTTTTCCAAGCTAAGCAAATAACGTTACTAAGAAATCTAGGCTATTCTAAGAAGAACTAAAAAAAATGCACACACTCAAAACACCTCAGAAAAGCAATTTCCATGTTATTGTTATTTGCCCTTGGGAATGGTATTTTAAACACAAAAGTGCTTGAAGATGTGTTTCAATCTCAGAATTCCAGGAAAGAAGGTACAATTGACTTAGAATGCTATAATCTAGTCTGTGCGAGGCACGCTGCATTCAGAACCTAACTCTGTGCCGATGCTCTATAAAGCCATCTTGAAATGCAAAAAAGTAAAATGTTCACCGGTTGCAAAACAGTTGAAAAGCAATAATGTGTGTCTATCTATTGGAAGGGATGGACCTGAAAGATGGGCCCACGTAAGACTGTCCGAATTTTGTGAAATCCGTCCAGTGTGTGTTCCGTGGTTGTGTGGTGTCGTTCATTACAGCTTCCATTCAGAGACGGATTTGATTCCCCCCAGCTCTGTTATGCGGAAAAGTGCGTAAATATTTCTGCTAGAGACTTCACGACAATGTACAAGCCCTAAACAACTTGGGACCAGGATACCTGAGAGACCGCCTTCTCCCCTACCAAACTGCCCAGTCACTGAGGTCATCCGAGAGCATGCTCCTGGTGGTTCCATGTAAACCCATCCTCCGATTGGAGCCCGCCAGGAGAAGAGCCTTCAGTGTGGTGGCCCCCCTCCTATGGAAATCCCTGCCTCTGGAGGTCAGGCAGGTGCCAACTTTGTATTCCTTTCAGCGCCTCCTGAAAATGTCATTATTCCAGGAAGTCTTTCCTTAATGACCAGCTACGGTTCCCTGTACATTTTGCTTCTTTTAAAATCTATTTTAAAGTGTTTTATTCTGTTTTTATTTTATTTTATCTTGTACACCGCTCCGAATTTTTCAATGGGGAGCGGTATATAAAGATTGTATATAAAATAAATGTACATCATCTATGTCAGTGTGTAACATTTTGCATATTGATCCCCATTCCATTTGATTTCCCCCCTGCATATATTTTCCAGCATGGCATATGTCTCAGGAGAAACTTGTGAGGTTTCCTGAGAATGAATTTGTGTAAATTTTGGGATAGTAAACAAATAAATCCAGAGGTCCGCAGACTCCACGTGTCCTGAGGAGGCCGGTCTGCCATGGATTCCAGTGGTCAGAGTTTTGGAAATCCAAATTCTTTTAAGTCCATGTCAAATTAATCCAGCATCGCTACCCTTGGCATGCCTAGAGCTAAGATTCCCAGTTGAGGCTCCAAGATGCTGCCTAGGGAAGGTTTTAGATCTCTGAGCTACTTGCTAAAACATTCTTGTGTAAAAGCCATAATTTGGGCTTGGTTGTCACTATATTTTGAGTCCAACTGGCAACGCGTGTTCTCATTTGGTGCACGTGCACACTGAGGCAATAATAATAATAATAATAATAATAATAATAATAATAATAATATATTTCTCACCCACCTCTCCAATTGGATCGAGGTGGGGAACAACATCAAGTATAAAATACATAAAATACTGATTAAAAACATGGTATACACTGTTTAAAAACATCCTAAAAGCATCCTAAAAACATACTAAAAATATCCTAAAATTCCACTGGATAGGCCTGCTGGAAGAGATCAGTCTTGGTAGCTTTCTTGGATGCTAAAAGACTATCAAGCTGATGAGTCTCCTCTGGCAGGCCATTCCACAGTCTGGGAGCTGCAGAAGAGAAGGTCCTCTGGGTAATACCTGTCAGCCTAGTTTTGGCATACTGAAGTTGGTTCTTCCCAGAGGACCTGAGTGTGTGGGGTGGATTGTATGGGAGAAGGCGATCCCGCAGGTAGCCTGGACCCAAACCATGTAGGGCTTTAAAGGTGATAACCAACACTATATACGTCTCCTGGAAACTAATTGGCAGCCAGCGAAGAGATTTTAGGACTGGTGTGATGTGATCACCCCTAGATGTTCCAGTGACCAACCTGGCTGCCATATTTTGAACTAGGTGAAGTTTCTGGACTAGGCACAAAGGTAGCCCTATGTAGAGCGCATTGCAGAAGTCGAGCCTCGAAGTTACCAGCCCTGATAGACAAGGGCTGAGCTGGAGTTTGTTAGCAATCTTTTCTTGGTTCAAAATGAGGTGTGAGTTTCAAGATACTCTTTGCTACTTGTTCATGTTCCTGGCTGCAGTGAAGATTTGCTACCTGCTGCCAGCCATATTTCCCCCTCATTTTTTGTTTTATCATAAGATGCCAAAGCAAGAACAGGAACCATTGCCCTCACTCTTTATTGGCTACACGATGTAGCCAATGAGATCTGGCTATATCATGGCAGTGGAAGCCAAATCAGAGTGAGGGTGATGCTTGTTGCTAAAGCAAAGAGTAAAAAACCCAAAACAAAACCCAGAAGCAGTGAGGTACACAACTGCCATCCTGCTAAATGGGGCAGACATTTTGCCTACTGTTCATAGGAGGTCTCCAAAATTCCCTAAAGGGAATGTCCTTTGCAGCTCCCAAACAGGACGGTGAAGTTGAGGGAGCCATTTTGTCTTAACCAAAGTTGGACAAATAGAAAGATAGACAGAGAGAGAACTATGAATCACCAGGAACATGTAACCCTGTGCTGAGCAACAGAAAGAGTTAAACACACGATATGGGGACAAATACATTATTATTATTTTCAAATCTGCACAAAACCATAAGGGAAACACGGACACAAGAGAACGTGAGAGGCTATGGCGGATGGAAATTCAGCAGTCAGTATTTGAACGAAGGGTTCTGTGTGTGTTTTTTCCATACGGCGGTCTGAGGAGAGGGGGGGAAGCAGCCGCCCCCCAACTTCTGTAATTATTGATGCATTTTGCTCGGAAGTGCAAAGATATTTGCAACAAGCCAAAGAACTGAGAATATTGAAGGTGTAAATGGAGCAGCCTCGACTGAAAATGGAGATTGGAAGAGACACAGAGAACATGTTGGAAGGTAGAGGCCATTAAGGTAAATATCACCCCCATCTCTCCCTTCTTTCAGTGTTTGCAGCATCATTGGACCATCTTGTCCATTTTTTAAAAAAAAAAACATTATTATTATTATTATTATTATTATTATTATTATTATTATTATTCTAATAAGTTTTGTCCCCTCATTAGATAGATGGGTTCTGCCTTCAAATGGATACTGATGTGGACATTTGGTCTGCTTCTGGTGAAGCCTTTGTATAATAGCAGGTTGCATAGATTTCATACAAATCCATGCATGTGTATCTTTTTAAGAGATGGGAAAAATAAAAAAAAAATTTTTGGGGGGGTGCCCATGGACACCATGCTGGGGACCTCTTTGCAGGTACCATTAGAGGAGCCTGTGGAATACCCACGTGCTACCTGGTCCTCTTCATCTGGAGATGGTTGGGATTGAACCTGGAACCTTCTGAAGTCAAAGCAGACATTCTACCACTGAGCCATGGGGCCTTCCTAGCATATTAACCTTCCTTTTACGGAGTCATTACTCCCCCTAGCTCCATATCGTCTACTTTGCCTGGCAGCAGGTCTCTAAAATCGCAGGTAGATTTTGGAGACCATCTGCCCTTTCTCACTGGACATGGAAGGGATAGAACATGGGGCCTTCTGCATTCCAAACATGTGCTCTGCCATTGAACTTTGGTCCAATCTCCTTATGATCTCCTTGATTTAAAAAAAAGGTACAAATTCCTTTTGCCATGAACTTTGGGACATTCTTCTTTTTAAAAATGAAAACTCTTATCACCATCTCTGTCCACAGATTTTCATCAAGTGTCAAAACTTGGACAGGAAAGTGCAGGGGATCGATGTGCTGTTAGTTTTATCCCCCTCCCTCTTGGTAAAATGCTTGCAGGAGTGGGTGCTAACATTGACAGGAGATGAGGAAGGGTGGGCATAGTTTCAAAGATCAGATCTCTCTTAAAAATGCAGCTCCTTGCTGATTTTCTATTGATATGTTTCTTGATGTGCCCCTCCTAAGCTCCGGTTTGAGTAGTTACTTGACATTTATGTCAAAACTAAATCCCATAAAAGGTCAGAAGAGGGCTTAAATGTTACTACTTGAGCAAATAATAACAACACACACAGACACACACACACCTTGCTGCAAATACAAATTGAACAGAAAGACTGGTGAACTTTATCCATCATAGGAGAGAATTCATTTTCTCTGAAGTGTAAGAAATACCTTCATACTGCCTCTCCTCACCCTGTCTTCCCCAACCTTTCACCCGTCACATGTGTGGGACAACAATGCCTATTATCCCCAGCCAACGGATGGCTGATGGGAGTTGTATCCAACACAACTGAAGGGCACCAAGTTGAATAACGCTGCTATAGCTGATAGGTCAGTGTGAATTCTGAAAGGGCCTAATCTCCTCCTGCCCCCCTACCTAAAGTTTGTAAGAACGTAACCAGGGCTCTAGTGGATCACAACAAAGGTCCATCAAATCCAGTATTCTCTTTCCAATCATGGCCATCTGAAGACCTCTAGGAAGCTGTCACAAGGGTTGCCACATAGATGATGAAGTCAATTGTTTCTCTGCTGCTCTGGCATCAAATGCCAAGAAAGGAGATTTTAACGGCACATTAGGAAGAACTTCCCAATGGTCTGATTTGTTTGGAACAGACAACCTCAGAAGGTGGTGGACTTTCTTAGAAGTTCTTTAAGCAGAGGCTGCAGAGCCATCTATCAGGGCAGGTTCAACATCAGGGGTAGGCATGGTTGGGCACCTGTCAAGGGCCCATATCTCAGCAGGGTCCTACTGACAAGAACCCCCCCAGGACTTTCTCCTCCTTCTTCACCATTGCAGCCTCCTTCTTCATTTGCCTCCCTCTGGCCCAATGGAAGATGCTGTCCCATCACCAGTGTTGAAGAAATGGTCTAGTCAGCTTTTGTACATGAAATGGGAAAGGGTGCCATCTTGTTCTTCGGCTCAAGCAGCAAAATGCCCCAAGTGGAGCCTGACCTGGGGAATCCCAAAGAGTCAGATTAGGACTCTAGGCAGGTTGGATTTGACCCCCAGGCCTGAATTTCAACACCCTTGTTATACGCTTAGTAAAACTACTAAGTATGCCTCTGGATTAAATCATCCCATGTCCCAGGTAACATCTGGATTTTTCTTCCTTCTCTATAATGCGATACCTTGTATCAAAGCAAGACCCTGCATTGAGTGCCCTCTCCAGAACACATCTGCACATCTTGCTGTTTAGAAGGCCTTATCATTTATCAGACTAAGAGCAAACACACACACAAACACACACAAACACACAACACCCACAGGGGAATTTGTCTCCACATGCATCAATCTGGAGGTGCATTTGATATCTCCCTCTTGCATCTAACATTTATGATCTGGTGGTGGATGGGAAGCAATGAAGGTTCTATTGGAGGCAGCTGTGTAAGCAATTCCCATTTAACTGGAGGACAATGAAAAATTAATCTCAACTGAATGTAACTAAGTTTTTCGGAGAAACAGCAAAACCACTCAGACATTATCATCTTCAACAGATGTTTGCTGACTGCCTTCATTTACAAAATTACCTGTCATGTTTTACTGTTTCCTCCAGGAAACAGAACAGCCCCTTTTCCCCCCTCAAGAAAAAAAAAAATCAGTAGTCCCGGCTGTCTGTCGGAGTTAATAAAATGTTCCCCATATAAATAGGATATTAAAAGAGCTTTTGACTTGCAGCCATAACAGTTAGCTGGAATGATTGAAGTACAACAAATGGGAGAAATTCTCCCTTCTATTGATTGCAGTTCGATACTCTTAACTACAGAAGGGGAGTTCAAAAGAGTCTCGGGCA
Source organism: Elgaria multicarinata webbii (assembly GCF_023053635.1). Taxonomy (NCBI): domain Eukaryota; kingdom Metazoa; phylum Chordata; class Lepidosauria; order Squamata; family Anguidae; genus Elgaria; species Elgaria multicarinata. The sequence continues at coordinate 6,405,288 of NC_086188.1, read as the reverse complement.
GTTAAAAGACTGTTCTATTTTCTCGTGCGCGCCTCGCTCTTTTCTCTGAACATCTGTTTCTGCTTTTGGAGGAGGCGAGGTGACATTTGTCATGTCTGAAAAGTCGTTTTCTTACAGGGAAACAAAAAAGACGGAAAAAAGAATGCTTATGGCACAAAGAAAATTGATCAGGAGCCATGGGGCCAACAGAATGCGCAGCAGCAACCATCAGAAAAGAAAAACAGTTTCCAAGAATTCGCTTGCCTCTTCTCCTGTCCGGTGGAATTAGCTTGCCTCAAGCCAGGGATGTAATATGCTAATTACAGAGGAGTGGTTTCCCTCACTTCCATTCCAACTTTCTTTTATCCCTTCCAGTTCTGCTCTGTTTACATTCCAGGAGGATTTCTAGATTTCAGATTTGATTATTTGCCAAAACCGTAACTCATAACCCAGCCACCCAGCAAGTGAAGACACAGAACGAGGAAACTACCAATACCATAACAAAAGAGAAAATGTTTTTGTTTTCCTCTGCAGAAAGCCTTGCTGAACAACTAGGATTTGGTCAAATACCTAAAACTGTAAAGTTTCATGGGATGGCTTATCTCAACTGGGAGGGCATTCCACAGAGCGTGTGCCATCACCAAGAAGACCATACTTCTTGTGCCACCTGCATGGACTCAGCTAGTTGAGGAATCTGGAGGAAGACCTCAGATGATGAATAGGGGACGTGTGGAGGAACATATGGCTTCTTGGATTAGCTACAGGGGATATCCCAACCAATTAGGGACCATGTATCTAAATGGATGACAACATGAAGCCACATAGCCAGTCAGACTTGGCATTGCCATTGTGGAGAAGTTCCAGTGGTAGCCGTGTTAGTCTCTTGCACGAAATACAACAAAAGAGTCTAATGGCATCTTAAAGACTAAGGCCTGTTTCTACACCTGCCTTTTTTCCAGGGATCATCCTGGGATCATCCCTGTGCATGCCAATGACACACAGGGGATCTCGGGAGCAGTCAGGGATGATCCCTCCATTTTCCTGAGATAATCCTTTGGTGCAGAAAGGTCCTAACACATTTATTCTGGCATACGTTATCCTTCAAAGGAAGTGGGGCCCATCTGTGAAAGCTTATGGTAGAACGTTTGTTTGTTTGTTTTTAGTCTTTAAGGTAGGGGTATGCACGGACCCCCCACTCCGCTTCACTTTAAGATCCGCCATTTTCAGATCGGCCCGCTCCGCCCCACCCCCACTCCGCCTGTGCCCACTCCGCTCCGCTCGGAGCTCCGGATCCGGATCGGAGCTCCGGTCCCCCCCCATAGGGGGGGTTACTGGGCCCTGCTGCCATCGCCGCCCATGCGGCGACGGCGGCAGAGCCCGGTAAGGAGGAGGGGGGCCTTACCTGCCACCGTCCGTGGTCCGTCGCCGTCTTCAATTGAGCCCGTGGTTCCACCAGGAAGTCTGGGCCGCCAATGCAGCCCAGACTTCCTGCTGGAACCAAGGGCTCAATTGGAGACGCTGACGGACCGCGGACGGAGGCAGGTAAGGGAGAGGAGGGTGGGGGGCGTTACCGGGCCCTGCTGCTGTCGCCGCATGGGCGACAGTGACAGCGGCAGGGCCCGGTAAACCCCACTTACCTTTCTGGCGGAGCTCCGGATCGAGGCGAAGGATCCGCCTTCACCTCGATCCTCTTCGCCACGCTCCGCCGGCCCCCCAATCCTCTTCGCCTCCGCCTTAAGGGCAGGCGAAGCCCCCCGCTCCGCTCCTGCTTCTCCGGTCCGATTAGAAGTGGAGCACATCCCTACTTTAAGGTGCCCACAAGGTTCTTTGTTGTTATTGTGGATAAACAAAGTCAATTTAGAGTGAGGGCAAGAGAATATAAACAGGTCAGCATTTTTACTGGCCGTCCTGAAAATGCACTTGGGAAAGGGGCACATTTTTTCGACTGGAGCCAAAACTCATTCCCAAAGCCACCACATTGTTTCGGCCGAGCTCTGGTTCTTCAGTATTGTCTATATGGCACAAGGTCACGTTCTCCTTCAGCACTGAGGAAACAAATCAAAAGCTGCTACCCAACCGCGACTCTGCCATAGCGTTCTCAACTCACATAACATCGAGCGATCAATATTCAGTTTAGAAATAATTGATAGGATGATACAGCAAGCTCATGCTAAAGGATTAAGCCCCGACCAATAATAATAACCTCAAGGCCTTTTATAATGTAGAGAATCTTCTTCTGAGGTGGGAAATAATTCCTACAGGAGGAGAAATTCTGACAAATCGCATTAAGTTGTCAGAAATCTATACATGTACGACTTGTAGGGGTTGATGGGCTGATAGCAGTTGATGGGCTCTTCCATATGGATTTTAACTCTGGTGACACATCGTGTCCTCCGATGTCTGTCTGTGCGAACCGCATGCCAGAATTTGGGGGCAGGAAATTCTCAGTGCATAGTAAAATGTGGAGATCACACCTCTCAGGACAACTCTACTTCTGTCAAGAGTTGAGAAGGAGGGATCTGTCATTTGACAGTTTTGAGGTCACGCTAGTGTCCCATTTCCACATCAGTCCAACCCACTGGCTATTTTTGCACCCTTTGCCATCCTTGAATTACTGAATGTGCTGATGAAATTTAACAGCAGATGCAAAAAAATAAGAATCGTGGTTTCACTCTTGATCACGGCATGTGCCTTGTTTGAAACCAAAATGGCACAGCCTAGAGGCTTTGGAGAGTATTATTTTCCTAGAAATCAAGCTGTGCATTCCCCACAAGCCTTATTTAACAGCAAAATCATGTCTTGTCTATCATTCTGTCTGTCTGTCAGATGGACAGCCATCTGTCAGGCATGCTTTAAGGTGGATTCCTCCATTGAGCAGGGGTGGTTGGACTCGATGGGATATATGGGCCCCTTCCAAATCTACTATTCTATTATTCTATGACCCCTGCTTCACCAAATTTTGGCAGAGCATTTGGCCATTCAGTTAAGGGTGCAAAACCCACTGGTTTTTAGAGAAGGGAGCTGTCTGTCAAACCAGCAAAAGTCCCCCACCCCTGCCCTATACACTAATGACAAAACTCATGCACAAAAGAGAGGCGTGGGGGTGCTGGGGAGAACCTTGAGATTTGCAGCTGTACAAAAATAGTCTTGGTTGTGGCACTGGGAGAAAACCAAATATGCCAATAAGATCTGAGCACGATCAATGTGGATAGGGAGACATTTTTCTCCCTCTTTCAAAATACTACAACCCAATGGGGTCATCCCATGAAGCTGATGAGTGGGAGATTCAGGACAGATAAAAGCAAAGACTTCTTCGCACAGCACAGAGTTAAATTATGGAAGTTGCTACCATAAGAGGTACACATTTGGATGGATTTAAAAGGGGGGGGGGTGGATAACTTCCTGGAGGAGAAGGCAATCAATGGCTACTAGCCCTCCAGTATCTGAGGTAGTAAGCCCATGTGCACCAGTTGCTGGGGAACATGGGTGGGAGGGTGCTGTTACACCGTGTCCTGCCTTGTTGGTCCCCAGCCGATGGCTGGTTGGCCATTGTGTGAACAGAATGCTGGACTAGATGGACCCTTGGTCTGATCCAGCAGGGCTCTTCTTCTGTCTTTAATGTTGACTTAATACTGGGGTGGGAAGGGAAAGAAAACCAGGGAGGGTGGAATAGAATATTCTGGAAATGGGCATGACTAGTTGGCTGGCTGCCTGGAACCCTGAACAGCAGGACTCCATGTTACAACTTCCCAATTGTGATTCCCTAATATGGAATGACGCCCACCCCCCACCCCCGCGGCCACCGGAGAGTGCGTGGATCGTTTCCACACCACGCTTCTAAACCCGCTTTGCTTCTTCGTCACTGCCTGTTCAGACTCAATTAAAGTTTATGCAAAGTTAGGATTTTTTTAAATTATTAGTTTAATTCCAGCGTGCATCCGTTTACCAAGGCTTAAACTGAATCTCATTAGGTCTCTAACATGCAGAGAGAGAGAGAGAGAGAGAGAGAGAGATGCCATTCCAATTTCAAAGAGACTCACAGCCCATGGCGCTGGGACGTTACGAGGGCCGATTGAAATTGAAGCCGAAACGGCAGCACGCGGCGCTCTTTTTGACTACTCATTTCCTCCGAGCCTCAAAATTAAAGCCGTGATGGATGAGCTGCCTGTACCGTTTATTTAGCCCAGCTTTGTAATCCAACAGCACAAAAAATATTGGGCCCGGGGCTGAAATTCAGAAAAGCACAATAAGGACCTCCAGAAAGCATCTGCGTCGCAACGCGGGGGGCATCCGAGTTATGAAATTGTACAGGTGATGGATGTAGGTCTGCAGCAAAGCTGAAGTTCCGTTCCGTTTCCTCTCCTATCTTACACACACACACACGGACTGTTGGGAACATTGCTTACAAGCTGATTTAAAGTTATGAGAATGTGTCTTCCTCAAGCTCTTCACTTCACCCCTTGCATTACTGATTCGGTACGAGCTTTATCACACCAACGTTATACTGTGCCATCACTGCGAATTGCGTGCAAAGGACTCCGAAGTTTTCCAGCTTATAAGCTGCTTTTATTGTGAAGTACTCTGACGTTTTACAGCTTATAATCTGCTTTTATTGTGAAGTACTCCCAAGCATCCTGCTTTAATTGTGCTAAAAAGGCAGAAGACTCGCCGTATTTTGATACTAGTTTTCGAGCGTATCTTCCGAGCGGCCACTGGGGTGCAGGAGCAGGATTTGAAGGGAAAAAATCAAACAAATGCTTACATCTGCATAAGCTTTAAAGATAAAGACATCAAAATCGGCACAGTAGTAGACATTAAGGAGAGCTTTAAGCATGCCAAATTTGAATCAGATTGGTTCATCTGTTGATTTTTATGATTTTTTTTAACATTTCCCCCCTTAAAACCACTTCCTGGTATGCAAAGGATCTAGCCACCTGGTAGCAACAACAACAACAACGCCGACAGCTTAGTGCTGTAGGGGATAATTCAAGGGAAACAGGTACATGGCATGAAGCTCTATGTTTCTCCTCTGCCTCCCACCCATGATGTGGCTCCCTCAAGCTCCAAATGAGGATACAACTCCCATTTGTGCAACTGCTGTCATGGGGACAGAGCGAGAGGCCGGTTGGCTCTAGTTTTCCACGGCCTTATGGGTACATAGAAGGGAGATGAACAATTACCGCAAAGAAGAGAGCTCATGTTGCTTGATTAATACCTTCTGAAATTTTACAGGAGGTAAAAAGAAATGGGACGTCTCCATGGCCCCCAGGAGTGCAGCTAGCCATCCCACCAGGGGGGATCTGAGTCTTAAAAGGAAGCGTTGTCATGACCCAGATGCAAAGCTAAGCACAACATGCTAGGGACCTATCTGGCTGTCACAAGCTCAGGAAGCAAGTGAAACTGTAGAGCCATCTGCCTTTTTAATAGCTTGATAGCTGCCCTGATATTTTTAGGGATGGGCAGGGGGGAGAGGGAAATGCCCTCCCCCATTTTTTTGCTCCATTCATAGGTTGGGAAAGCACAGGGGAATTCCTGCTATTTTAAGGAGTGGGCAATTGTGTGTATGTGTGTGTGTGTGTGTGTGTGTGTGTATGCTGGAGGGGGATTATTGCACCTCTTTAAACTCTGTCAGTCTGTCAGCCACCATTTTAGATTCTCCCAAATGCTCTGTTCTGAAGGGTATTTATTTATTTATTTATTTATTTATTACATTTATATACCGCCCCACAGCCGAAGCTCTCTGGGCGGTTTATTTGGAGGCAAAAAGCATGGCGGCTACCAACATTGCTCCCCACCACCAATCAACAAATGGTATTAAGAACATAAGAACAGCAGAAGAGCCCTGATGCTGGATCAGACCAAGGGTCCATCTAGTCCAGCACTCTGTTCACACAGTAGCCAACCAGCAATCGGCCAGGGATGAACAAGGCAGGACATGATGCAACAGCACCCTCCCGCCCAGGTTCCCCAGCAACTGGTGCACACAGGCTTATTGCCTCGAATATACTGTCGCTAACCTTAATAGCCATTAATGCACATCCTCCAAGAATTTGACTCTTTTTTAAAAGGGGGATTTATTTATTTATTAATTAAGGGAAACACCGCTAACTGCTTCACCCAAGCTGGAAACTCCAAATTTGCTCCCCAAAATTCACTTTAGGTGAAATTCATTTGTTCCTCAGAATCTTTTCTTAGATGTTACTTTGCCACTTCAGGGAACTACAGATTCCTAGGGTTCCTTATCTAGGAATCATGTCCGTCGGACCGTTCTGAAATTAGTTTGAACATGTAGCATAGACATGTTTTGTGTGAGTCTATGAGACAAAAACAAATGCTCAGTGCGATACCCACAAGATACCCTAGAGGTCACCCTAACAACCTTCAACAGTTTGAAACAGGCTAAGCGAATGGATCACTAATCAAATCAATTTCCTCCCGGAAAATTGATTCGGAATTGAAAGGGAAGGATGGGTTGAGCGTGATTGGTATTGTTAAGCCAGAACATCAAGTTGATGAATAACGGTCATTACGCTGCATTGTACAAGATGGAACTATAAGATTGGAGGCGTTGCCTGCGCAAACGATTGGGGTTAATAAGGAGAAGTTATAGATCTCAATATGTGGGAGTGGAAACAAAGGTTTGGGATGTATTCAAGAGACTCGCTAGAGGGTTTAACCTTGCAAAACTCAGCACCAAGAGGGAAGCTGGGGACAGATTTTGAGCTAAGGAGTCACAACTCATCTACATATCTTAGGGCTACATCAGTGCACTTCTATACCACTATAAAGCAGTAGTGTGGCTCCTGCCTTTTATATGCCACATTCATACCACTTTCATAGTGGAATATCCTGCTTGGTGTAGATGAGGCCAAGATGAAACACTTGTAGGATGTAACTGTTTCGCTTCCCTGGACAAGGACAGACCTCGCCTGCCATTTTGAATCCCCAGAACACGTAGGCTCCTGAATACTGGTATTGCTATTGAAGATAATGTGCTGGACTGAAAAAGTTTGGGAACTTGTGCTTAGTGAATACTAACGGGGTTTATTTGCTTTTGTTTTAAAGGCACTGGCTTGGGATTTCTGTTTTCCCATGCCCTCCCCCCCTTCCTACTCCTTTCATGCTTTATTGCCTGGTTGATTTATCTCTTCTCACCGTCGTCGAAAGCCAAATTGGGCAACAGTGTGATGTTCTATTGCTGAAGTCAGCTGTTTATGAGTTTCAGCAGATGTTCCAGTTTCTAAAATACTGAGATTATTGGTGGGGGTGGGGTGGGAGAGAAACCAACCTCTTCTTGGCTATGCATCATGTTGTCCTTTCTTCTCTGCACTTCCCAAGTCACAAAGGAAGAGTTTCTTCTCAGAAGCTGATCAAATATGTGAACTGAGATGGGGGCAGGGGGAAGAGAAGAAGAGTTGACACCCCTTCATCTGTTCCCAGCACTTGAACCCCAAAAGTGACATCAGTAACACAATTGATTAAAGGGAAAGGGGGGCAGCAAAGGAAGAAGGGGGTGGGTGAGAGCACAGGAAAGTAAACAGAAGTGGTAGGGTCTGGAGGCAAAGGCTATCCATGGCTACTAGCCCTGATGGTTGGGTGCTATCTACAGTGTTCGAGGCAATAAGCCTGTGCGCACCAGCTGCTGGGAAACATGGGCAGGAGGGTGCTGTTGCACCATGGCTTGCTCGTTCATCCCTGGCCGATGGCTGGTTGGCCACTGTGTGAACAGAGTGCTGGACTAGATGGACCCTTGGTCTGATCCAGCAGGGCTCTTCTTATGTTCTTATGTCTGGTGACACTGAGAGGACTGTTTGTCCACACACATACACACAGTGTTCAGATGACACACTAAGCCATGGTGGTTAAGCATTTTGGACTAAACATTATGGCTTAGTGTGTCACGTGCACCATTCCTAACCATGGCGCCTCCATAACCACAGTTTAAACACATTCACTAACCATTTGTTGCAAAATGGTTAGCAGCCTAATCATGGCTTAGCAGGTCATCTGAATAGACTCAAAGAGGTCCAGAAATTCGCTGCTGCTTCTACGCCACATGCCGGTTACCCCCCTAACCCAACCCCACCTTCAACGTTCCAAGTGCCACATTATGAACCCCCATGGGCTTTCATTTGCAAATACAAAATATTTAAAGAATAAGTACATTGATTTTTAAAAAAGAAAAGAAATTCCAGTCTGCCAGCTACAATAGAAAGAGAACAAGGAATTTATAAATATGGAGCTTATAGTGTCTTTACAAGAGATGGCCAGGATCTCTTCTCGATCATTCCAAAGTGCAGGACATGAAATAATGGGCTCAAGTTACAGGAAGCCAGATTCTGGCTGGACATCAGGAAAAACTTCCTGACTGTTAAAGCGGCACAACAATGGAACCAGTTCCCTAGGGAGGTTGTGGGCTCTCCCACACCGGAGGCCTTCCAGAGACAGCTGGACAACCATCTGTCAGGGATGCTTTAGGGTGGATTCTTGCACTGAGGAATTGATGGCCTTATAGGCCCCTTCCAACTCTACTATTCTATGATTCTATGAAATGTTTGCCAACACATGTTTTCAGGAACATGTCTTCATTCTGGTGGAATGAAACCCTCCTTTCTGAACAGACTTTTCAGGGTTGTGCGAATCAACAAACTGAAGCTTGCTGCTAATCTCTGGTTTCGATATTGAAGCCTGTTCTGTCTCATCTCTGTGTCAGATGGTGAGTTTTGTTTTGTTTCTGTTTTTCCACGTAAAAATCTGTGCATCTTTTCAAGTGCACATCGATTGTGTGTCCTTTTGAAATGAATGCATTTTTCCCGCATTGACGAAAGTGCATTTGGACACATTTTTCAAATGCATGCATTTTTGGACGTTTTTTGCTCAAAATGTATGGACTTCAGATTGGGTTCAGCTCTGCATTTCATAGAATCATAGAATAGTAGAGTTGGAAGGGGCCTATAAGGCCACCGAGTCCAACCCCCTGCTCAATGCAGGAATCCACCCTAAAGCATCCCTGACAGATGGTTGTCCAGCTGCCTCTTTGGTTCTGGGAGGTGGGAATTGGACACATTCTAGTCGAAACCTGAAATGAATTTCTCACCCAACCCTAGTTTGAACAGATAACCTAGCTACACCTGGCAGCTTGTTAGAGTGGAAGGTTCTGGAATGAACAGTCATAGTAACACAGATTGGCCTTGATACTAACTGGCAAGACCAAACACCCGTGACTGCTTATCAATGCACACTGGAATCAGTGATGTCAGAGAAACATTTGTAATTTGCCAGCTGAGTAGTATATAAATTGAATAAATGAACGAATAAATGAATAAATAAATAACTCCTCCATAATATGAATTTGTCTAGCTTGTAATGCTTGGTTAGCATTGAATTGAGTGCTATTTAGCCCTCAATTTCTTATCCGGCTTGGATAATAATCTAAGGCAGTTTAACTGCTTCTGTGACAATGTCCCAGGTACCAGGACCTTGGGAAATGCAGTTTTCCCAAGGCACCTGAGTCCTCTTAACAACACCGGGAAGTTAAGAGGTCTGAGGGTCCTTTGTTGGAATGTGTGCGTGTGTGGCGTGCTGTTGATCATGCAGTATACGATTTATTTGGGGAAATAGCTCGCTTTGGCGTGCCTGCTTCTGAATTGAGCCTAGAGGAATGTGTCCAATTGTGGACTGGAATAGAGGTGCAAATAATTGTTTTCAAAAATACCGCTTCCTGGGGAAGGACCCAGCTTGGAAGGGGTGAAACCAGGACAGACCGCACTGCGAGAGAAATGCAAAATCACCCCTCCCCACAGGCTGAAGCATAAAAATACAGGGGACATTGATGGAGGGGAAACACACATTTTCAGAAGTGTGCACATGTGCTGGAATAGTGAGTGCAGAAGGCAGGCAGCCTTGCATTTGGGAGTGCACAAGGCAGGTGGAAGAATGCATAAATCCTCATGGTGCGAAGGACATCAAGGTCCAGTCCAGGAGCTTAGGAAAGAAGGAAGATCTCTGTGTTTCTTTCCACGCTGTAGTTCACGAAGTCTTTGCATCAGCATTCCTCCGCCCTGTAACCTGGAATTGAATTTGTGACCATCCTCGGGAGGGCAGGCTGGAAGGATGGATTTGAAAGTTTTGCACATCAGATGTAAACCCGTGTCCCCATGAACTGTACTATAAATAAACTTGGCATTGCTTCAGTACATTACATGGCACCATGTGGCCTTTTAGATAGTGAAAAAGAAAATATATATAAAGGAGTTTCAAGGTTTCTGACTATATGCACTTTCCCCGGTGCCTGTTTACCCTACCCTGTGCCTGTTTGCATTCTCTTTCCCTCCTTATTGTTTACTACAACTTTATTAGATTGTAAGCCTATGCGGCAGGGTCTTGCTATTTACTGTGTAATCTGTACAGCACCATGTACATTGATGGTGCTATATAAATAAATAATAATAAAATAATGATAATTTACTGGATCAAAGCAAAGTCCCATCTAGTAAGCGTCCTGCTTCTCATGATGGCCATTTAAGATGATTCTTGGAATCTGACAGTCAACTTTCACCCAGCGTTACCTCCCCAATTCTTCCATATCTGGAGGGCAGCTAGCATAGTATACCAAGGTACAGGGCCCACTCACCTGCTCCTTGAACTCTGCAGTATTCTCTGACACATCACGGTTGTGGTTGAATGTTTTCCACCATTGCCCACCTCCTGCGTCACGTCCCACTGTCGTGGGTCACTGGCCTTTGCACTCAGGATATTTACACCTTTCTTCACCTTTGCCCTGTTGGGAAGGAGAATTGCTATAACAACCACAATAATACAGTAATACTTAATGGCATACTTCTGCCAATCCTTCACAGAATTATTTATTTATATTTATTTATTTATTTATTACATTTTTATACCGCCCAATAGCCGAAGCTCTCTGGGTGGTTCACAAAAATTAAAACCATAATAAAACAACCAACAGTCTAAAAACACAGTTACAAAATACAGTATAAAAAGCACAACCAGGATATAACCACGCAGCAGAAATTGATATAAGATTAAAATACAGAATTAGAACTGTATAATTTAAATTTAAGTTAAAATTAAGTGTTAAAATACTGAGAGAATAAAAAAGGTCTTCAGCTGGCGACGAAAGGAGTACAGTGTAGGCGCCAGGCGGACCTCTCTGGGGAGCTCATTCCACAGCCGGGGTGCCACAGTGGAGAAAGCCCTCCTCCTAGTAGCCACCTGCCTCACTTCCTTTGGCAGGAGCTCACGGAGGCTGTTTCTACACCAAAGGCTGTTTCTACACCAGCCCGAAAATCCAGGCTGGTCACAGCCAAGTCCCTGTGTGTCCAAATGATGCACAGGGACTCTCAGGGGTAAAGGGGGGCAAGCATGGGTTTTCCCAGGGATAAATAATCCTTGGGAAAACCCAATTCTTCCTGTGGTCTTGGGATCGTCCCAAGATCGGAGATGTGTGGGTGCCTGTCCCGGCTTCTTCCTTCCTCCCCACGAGTAGTTGGGATCAGTAGAGCGGAGGAGCCAAGCCAGGAGGAATCAGGAGTGGGGTGGGGAGCAGAGTTGGGGATTTTTTTCTTCCCCTGCTTACCTTTTGCTGGAGCACAAGCCTGCTCCAGATCCTTCCCCTTTTAAAAAAATGGCCACCATGACTCGCGCCATGTCCCTCCTCCCATCCCGGACATCGTGCTGGCCATTTGGACATGTGGGATGATCCCGGAAGAAGGTAAGTCCAGGATCGCCCCCCCCCATCTACACCCATATGGTGTAGAAAGGGCCAAAGAGTCCATGCTGGCTGAGGAATGCTAGGAGTTGCAGGACTGTCTTCTGTCTAAAGATGCATAGGATTGCACCCTTAACCTCTTCTTTTTCATGTAGATACCTAGATCTTTTGCACATTATTGGCTGTCCATGCACTGCTTGGGAGAGGTCCTTTGTCAGTTGCAATCAGGTTCACGACAGCCCGAATTTGACCGGTGTGTGTGTGTGTTACGATTTCCTCCAGAGTCAGAGATTGTGCTTTCCGCCATGAAGTGCAGCAGAGAAACGCACACCGGGTTTTGTTATTGATTAGGGGCGACGTTTTCTCTGGACAAGGTTAGTGGTACAATAGAAGACCGGAGGACGGGAAAAAAATGTAAAGGGAAGGGAAAAGGGGAGGTGGAAACAAAAGCAAAAAAAGAGAGGCCTTTTTTGTTAATTAACCCCTGTATTGAACATTAGGAAAGGGTGCCTCTCTTTTCACGCAGATGTTGTGTAATGGCCATTTAAAGGCAGGGAGAGTCTAGGAGGGAAATGGGTTATACATAGTAAGGGAAATCAATAGAATGATGCACTTAGTGGTTGCCTGGGCAGTTGGAAAGCTCCAAAGACTAACCTTCTAAATAAATATGTGGAAGTCTAATCTGCTGCACTCCACTCCCAGTCTCTCTCTCTCTCTCTGTTTTATATAACAAGGTCAAAAGACGAAGTAGAATTAGGTCAGGAAGTGAGAGAGGTTCACGTCCCCGTGTTTGTTTGAATGTCTGCATCAGGAGACAAATCACAAAAGTCTTCCTCATTGATGTTAACACGGTTTGAGCAGTCCCCATTAAATGAGGGAATTGCGAGTGAGCAACGATAAAAATAAATAAATTATTCTGACATGAATGTATTGGTTTCATTTTTATCCTGCCTTTTCCTTGAGTTGCCTATGTACACCATTTGCTGGGGAACATGGGCGGGAGGGTGCTGTAGTACTCATGTCCTGCTTGCGGGTTTCTCGGGGCTGCTGGTTGGCCACTGTGTGAACAGAAGGCTGTGCTAGAAGGACCCTTGGTGAGATCCAGCATGGATCTTCTTATGTTCTCATGCTGTATATCCAATAATAACTGATCCACATAACAACTCTGAAGGTAGTTCAAGCTGAAAGGGAGTGCACAAAGAAACTTGTTTCTAGTTCCACCAGCTCCCAAATTCATGCATGTTATGTGAGCCCCGTGGTGGTCTTTCTTTACACTTGCATTGGGAAATCATCACTGGGGGTGGGGGATCTACACTACTGCTTTAAAGCGCTTTAAAGCAGTTTGAAAACGTTTTGAAATCTGTATATGGAGTGTATCCTGGGCCCCAACAGTTGTCAAAACTGTTATAAAGCGCTTTAAAGTGCTTTAAAGCAGTAGTGTAGATCCTGCCCCAGGGACCCCCGTGGTGTTAAACCTTCTGCAGTGTTGAGGGCAGGGGTGCTGGTGAAATCTGGTCCACCCGGGCTTCCAATCCAACCTTCTGGGGTCATGCTGATAGTTTTGGTATGTTGGCTCCTCTTCTTTCGTCTTTGGTACCACCCACCCCTGGAATGAATCCCCCCACCCCAGACCTTCTCCAAAATTGAATCCATCCCTTGGTTTGAATGAACTTCGGCAGACTTGCTCATTAAGCGAATGCTTCTGCTGCGATTTGCAAATCTCTGTTAAAAAAAAACCTCATTGTATCTTTGGCGCCTTGTCTACAAATATGCAAAACTAAGACGTTACTATCAGGCACCTATTCAAAACACACACACACACACCTTGTCATTTCGCCCACATTTGTGACTCTCGACACCTCATCAGCTTCACAAACAGAACATGGTGTTTTACCCATAACAATGACAAATGGGCAGGTACAGGTACAGGTGAGATGAATGGCAATTAAATCCACAGCAGTCCCTGCTCAAGAGGGAGAGATTCTGTGTGTGTGGGGGGGGGGGAACCTTTCCCACATTGCATATGTACTTCTCACAATCTAAACCATCTCTAAAGTGGTACAGGAGTACAAACAATAACAATAAAGGGGCAAAAGGTGATTTATTTTTAGAAGCAAGTTTCTTTCTCAAGCAAAACTCTGGAAGTTTTTGGTGCGATCTGGTCTTTGAAGGCCAATCAAGCTACCAGTTTGGGGGGGATTTCACATCTACCTGTTCAGACAGGAGCTGGGTGTGAATCTGTAAGAAGGACGTGACCATTATGAACATGTGAAGAAAGAGGCAAGGATTAGGATAGGTGGTCAGGGAGGCATATATCAAACGTATTGTCCATATCATCTGTATACGTTGCACTTCTTAGAGTAGGGATGGGGGAAATTGTGGTCCTACAGATGTTTTCTGATCTCTGTATCCCATTATCATTGACCACCTGGTGTCTGGGGCTCATGGGAGTAGGAGTCCAACAACATATGGAAGGTCACAGCTCCTCTTTCCAATTTTAGAATCTCAGAAACATAGAAGATCATAGAATCATAGAATCATAGAATAGTAGAGTTGGAAGGGGCCTATAAGGCCATTGAGTCCAACCCCCTGCTCAATGCAGGAATCCACCCTAAAGCATACCTGACAGATGGTTGTCCAGCTGCCTCTTGAAGGCCTCTAGTATGGGAGAGCCCACAACCTCCCTGGGAACTGATTCCATTGTCGTACTGCTCTAACAGGCAGGAAGTTTTTCCTGATGTCCAGCTGGAATCTGGCTTCCTTTAACTTGAGCCCGTTATTCCGTGTCCTGCACTCTGGGAGGATCGAGAAGAGATCCTGGCCCTCCTCTGTGGGACAACCTTTCAAGTATTGGAAGAGTGCTATCACGTCTCCCCTCCATCTTCTCTTCTCCAGGCTAAACATGCCCAGTTCTTTCAGTCTCTCTTCATAGGGCTTTGTTTCCAGACCCCTGATACTAGACAGGTGCCTGTTTTGAGGTGCTTACAATTGGAATTTTAACAGTGAGGGAGAATTGGGAGGCATGGGAAATGACAACTTCCCATGCAGCCTCACAGGAAAGGTCCAGCTTTACCAATAGGTCTACCATGTTTTCATTACTTCTGTGGTCTCTGCAACAAGACGCCTGGGCCTAATCTACACCAAGCAGGATATTACACCATGAAAGGGGTATGTAAAAAGCAGGAGCCACACTATATTGCACTATGAAAGCGGTATGAAAGCGGTATAAGGGTTCGACATCTCCAACAAATAGTGCCCCTTCTGTTATCAATCTATGCGAGATGTGTGTGAGAAAAAATATATTGCACAGCCCCTGTATTTGGTAAGGATATAGAACAGCGTTCCCTATCCTGCTGTTCCAGCTTTCCTGACCATGGGACATACTGACTTGCAATGATGGGAGTTGTAGTCCAACACCTTTGGAGGGCACCAGGTTGGGGAAGGGCTGCTCTAAACAAAAAAAAAAAAAGAGAGAAGTAGGTGGCCCTAAGTTGCTCGTCATCAGTGTTCCACAACCCCACAGTCACCTCTGCATATCCTATTCTCCATCCTGTCCTCATGGTTTATATCTGCTTTGGGAGAATGAGAATTTCACTGGCACTTTCTGCCTCCTTAGGGAGGATGTGGCGTTATAGGCCTGTGAGCCTTAACTCCCAATTTCCCTGCTTTTTGGAGTTTGGTTGAAAACTGTAGAGCCTTTAACGTTGTTTTGTAAACCATAGGTTTTTTGTTTATTGAATAAGGTATGTGTCAATGGGCCCCAACAGTTCTCAGTGCACTTCAATACCACTATAAAGCAGTAATGTGGCTCCTGCCTTTTATATACCACTTTCATACTGCAATATCCCGATTGGTGTAGATTATGCCTCTCTCTCTCTCTCTCTCTGCCTCCCTCTTTCTCTCTCTCTCTCTCTCAATATCCAGCCTGCACAAATGTTTTGACAAACTTGAAAGTCTGGTCACTACTTCAGTACACCTTTTTATTTGTTCTAATAAAGGCATTACCATACTGTTCCTTTTGGGAGAGAGGGAGATACAGGGATAAGACAATATTAGTGAGCGGAATGGAATTATGAGTATTCGGAGAACCACCAGTACTACTACCTTTACCTTTTGATTGCTGAAGTCATTTATGCCCAATACTTTAATTGTGTGGTCTGTGAGGATAGTGCTATGACTTTAAATGAGTTTAAGTCACCATGAGCCTGTGTTAGACGGCGGGATATAAATATGATATAGATGGATGGATAGATAAATAGATAGATAGGATCATTGGGGAGTGTTCAGTTGTACCATAAGACATTATTCTAGAAGAAGAAAAATGTTCCTTGTGTTGAACAATTTCACACTTCAGCTTATTAAACACTGCCCCCTTTTGGCTGCTCTCTGTCAGTGCCTCAATTTATTTTACACCCCCCCCTCCACACACACACAACTTTGATAAGAACACTTGTTATATGCAGCGGCCAGATTGATAACTGGAACTAGAAGTTTCGAACATATAACACCGATTCTGGCATGCTTGCATTGGCTGGCTATACGTTTCCGAGCTCAATTCAAGGTGCTGGTTTTGACCTATAAATCTCTACACGGATTGGGACCACAATACCTGACGGAACGCCTCTCCCGACATGAACCTACCCGTACACTGCGCTCAACATCTAAGGTCCTCCTCCGAGTGCCTACTCCGAGGGAAGCTCAGAGGATGGCAACAAAGGAGAGGGCCTTTTCAGTGGTGGCCCCCCAATTATGGAACGATCTCCCCAATGAGGCTTGCCTGACACCAACACTGTTATCTTTCAGGCGCCAGGTCAAGACTTTTCTCTTCTCCCAGGCATTTAATATGCTAAGTTGTTTTTTTTTAATGGACTCCAGAACTGTTGTTTTATACTGTCGTTTTTATATTTTTGATGGTTTTACATTTTATATACTGTTTAACGTTCACTGTTTTTAACTTTTGTAAACCGCCCAGAGAGCTTTGGCTATGGGGCGGTATATAAATTTAGTAAATAAAAAAATAAATAAATAAATATAGTACCTGGGTTTCAAGTTCCAATCCCAGCTTTGGGAGAACAATTGAACGGTCTCAGTTGTGTTGCAATCATCGTCATCATCATCATCATCACCACAAAAATCAGCTCCCTTTCCAGTGGTTCTTTAGCAGCCTTTGCAAAAACATTTGCCCTCACTTGCCTTCACTGACCGTATGTCCAAATCTGCACTGCAACATCTGTATTGCTCACTTGCACGATCCCCAATTTGGTAATATGCCTAATCCAGGAAGGAGAAAACTGCAGAAGCTAAGGGCAGCCATGGTACCATTAAATGTTCATGTAATCTACCTGTTTTATAGGAGGAGGTGGGTCATCTACCCTGCCAGAATTGCTAGTTTGAACCTGAAAAATTGAAACTGGAGAGTAGTTGGTGCAGCTCCGTCACTTCTCCTGTTGACCTGTTTTGAACAAAAGCCGTAGCTCAGTGGTAGAACACACACTTTACGTGCAGAAGGTCCCAGGTTCCATCCCTGGAATCTCCAGGTAGGGCTGGCAAAGAGACCCATCTGAAAACCTGGACAGTTCCGGCCAGTCAGTATACACTGGCCTTCACCCACGTGGGATGACCCAAGTAACAAGAGGATCAAGGTGAAAGAAGGAACCAAACCAGAAGATCCACAGCCCATTGTTCAGGAAGATCCCTAGGACTGTAGCTCAGTGGTGGAGCGCCATCTTTGAATGTGGATGTCATACAATACTTGGCATCTCCAGGTAGAGACACCAGCGCTGCCTAAAGTCTTGCAGAGCTGTTGCCAGTCAATGTAGACAATGCCAAGCTAGATGGACAAATGGCCTGGCTGGTGTAATAGGCAACTCCTTCTGTTCCAAAAAGTTGCACTTTTTGAAAATTTCTGCTGCCAGCACAAAGCTGTGCTTTAGCCCTGCCAAGACAATGCCCATCTGTTTCTGCTGCCATTTAAGTGACCCTTGTAGTAAATCAGGGTTATCCAAGCCAGTTTGAAGAACACAATTCTGTCGGTCGTATCTATCTTCCATCCATCTATCTATCTTATCTGGCATTTCTCTATGATACCTATCTGAGGAAGGGAGGAGGGAGGAAGCAGCAGCCAGGCACCTCTCCACCGTGCCTGGGTCCAGCTCCAGCTCAGAGCCCCTTCCCTCCTGCTACCAACTGTCTCTGCAGAGGCCACCAGTGAGGGAGGAAGCAGCAGCCAGGCACCTCTCCACCGTGCCTGGTCCAGCTCCAGCTGAGAGCCCCCTCCCTCCTGTTGTCACCTGTAACTGCTGAACTTTGCAACTAAGATTGTAGTGCCTGAATTTGCTTTCCTTTCCCCCCTCCTCCTCCTCCCTCCCAATCCCCTTTCCTTTTGTGTCATGTCTTTTAAATTGTAAGCCTGTGGGCAGGGACTGTCAAGAAATACTTTTGTAAGCCGCCGTGAGAGCTTTTTTGGCTGAAGGGCGGCATAAAAATCCTTAAATAAATAAAATAAATCAATATCTGTCCTATCTGTCTGTCTTCAAAATAAAATAACTGGAGAAATTGCGTAATGGATCTCCTTTTACTAAAATGTAATTCCAAGTACGTTGGACAGCCGGTATGGTGTAGTGGTTAGAGTGTTGGACTGGGACTAGGGAGATCCGGGTTCTAGTTCCCATTCCTCCCAGAGAGCTTCGGCTGTTGGGCAGTATAGAAATGTGACTACAAATAAATTGTTCTGCAGCGGTGGAGAAGAGCAGCATATTCCCTTAATATACCAGTTGATGGACAATTTGGCTGCACTATCTAAGTTTGGACAGGAAAGAATTTAACAGATGCTGTTTTCGCTATCATGAAGAGATGACAGTGGAAGAATATTTACCCGATGAATTCCTGCCAGCCTTGCATTTCTCAAAGTCTCAGGTGCTCTACATGGGGCTGCCTTTGAATACTGTTCTGAAAGTTCAACCGACACTGAATATGGCAGCCTGGATTCCAAAGGGCCGGGACCATATAAAATAGCAACCCACAGCCCAGTACCTTCCAGATTTATTGCACTACAGATCACATCATTCCTGACTGTTGGCCATGGGACCAATCTGAGTGGGCAGTAGATATTTAAACGTATTGGATTGGATCCAGATTTAGTCATGCTTAAGAACAGAACCACTGAAATCACTGGGATTCAAATGGGACCAACTCAGCCTTATGCAAGCTGTTTCCTTCCAAATGGACTACAAGCACCATCATCCCCAGCCATGATAACGGGAGCTGTAGTCCAATACACCTGAGATTATTAGACGTGTGGTCCAAATGCCTCAGGTCGGAGAAGGCTGATATCATGATATGCCTAAGATGTCTACACTGGTTTCCAGATTTGTTTCAACTGGGGTAGAGATCATTGAAATAAATAAATAATTTGGAAGTCACACCATGCGGTCCTAAGCATGTTTATTCAGAGTTTACTCAGCTTCTCCTTCCTGTCTAGTATTATGAACAGCAAGAATACAGGCAGATCTACTTTACAAGATTGTTTTAAGGATTGCAAGACAAAAAGGGCATGGGACGCTTTACATACTTGAAAGTACACACCATGCTACTGCTAGGTTAGTAATTATTATTATTACTTGGGGCTCCTAACTGAACCTTAGCTCAGGCCTGAACAACATGCATCCTACTGAGCTGAATGTTGGTCACCAGTATACATGTTCAATGGTCTATCAAGTCCATGAAAACCATCATGTTTCTTCAATCCCAGACAGAAGGCAAACCAGAGGGTTGACGGAACTGGGTATGTTGACCTGGAGAAGAGAAGATGCAGGAGGAACACAGGAGGCCCTCTTGACATATCAGAAAAGCCATCATGTAGCAGAGAACAATGTCTTCTTCTTTGCCGCTGCTCAGGGCAGGACTACATCTAATGCATTTAAGGTACAGGAGGGTAGATTTGGGTTGAACATTAGATGTTTGTTTTTCCCCTAGTCGTCCTTCAGAGAGAAGATTGTCTTCTATGAAATAGGACAGCTGGCAATCCTGGATGGAAGTTTCCAAGCAGAGACTGGGCAGCTATCTTGTGCCCCCCCCCCCCCGTGACATTCTAGTTTTAACTTCATCCCATCAAAAATTGCTTTAGGACATCAGAAGAGCCTTGCTGGACCTAATCCAGCACTCTGTTCCCACAGTGGCCAACCAGCTGTTGACCAGCGACCCACATGCAACATTGCCCTCCCACCCATGTTCCCCAGCAACTAGTGTATATAAGTTTACTGCCTCTGATACTGGAGATAGCACACAACCATCAGGGCTAGTAGCCATGGATAGCCTTCTCCTCCAGGAATTTATCCAACCCCTTTTAAAGCCGTCCAAATTGGTGGCCATCGCCACATCTTGTGGCAGTGAATTCCATAATTTAACTCTGCGCTATGTGAAGAAGTCCTTCCTTTTATCTATCCTGAATCTCCCACCAATCAGCTTCATGGGATGGCCCTGTGGGTTTCTAGTATTATGGGGTGTGTGTGTTAAATGTCTTCCTCTCCACATTGTCTGTGTCATGCATCATTTTGCACACCTCCATCATGTCTCCCTTGGAGGGGGCTTTTCTTCTTCCAAGCTAAACCATCCCTGCTGTTTTAACCTTCCATCACAGGGGAGTTTCTCCAGCTGAGAAGATCCCCCCCCTCCAATGCTATGTTTCTATAGAGCCACCGCTAAGCCCCCATATATGGTCATGTAGGCCTAACATACCCTCATGAAACAGCCTCGAGGATTGCTGACTTCAAGTGACAGAATTTTATTTTTATTTTAAATTCCTCCCCCAGAAAAGCTGTCATTGTTTAATCACACCAAGTAAATTTGCTTGCTGCTAGACAATATATATCTTTTTAAAGCCAGCCTCTGAACCCAGCATTCCTGCAAATTCAAAAAGAAAAGCAAAAAGAAAAGACTAGGATGTAACAAAACAAAAAAACACACAACCAAAATCCAACTTCCTTCAAGCAATTAACAGCATCTTGATAAGTGGAATTGTAGCATAGCCCTACGGTGTAGCTAGACATCTTTCAGAGCTTTTTTAACCCTGTCAAATCAAAACTGCTAGATGATCAAAGCATATTCTCAAGCGCAAGATTATTGTGTCATGTATACAAAAAAAGCACACAGGGCGGGATAAAGATACCCCAGCCTGGTGCATGCTGGGAGTTGTAGCCCAGCACATCTGGAGGGCACCAGGTTGGGGAAGGCTGGTATCACAGCCAGTGCAGGCCGGAGGCTCTGATGTCAGTGGGGCAACGAATCCTCTCCAGGTTCCAGGTAGAACCGGACAGAACTCTGAGGGAGCTTGGATAGCCGTGGTTCAACTACTGAGACCATCTCAGAGCATTGGTCTTGACGGCTGGGGATAATGGACCTTGCAATCCACCAACAGGCAGGGTCCCAAATTTGAGGGCTACTGCTCTATCATTTTCCACACTTCCTGTTCTCCCTTGTCTTCCATAGAGCCTCATCTCTCAGCTCCCTAACTTCCCCCTTCACCCCCTGAAGTAAATTTGATTCCTCCCAACATCAGCTCAGCTGGCTCACTGCAGGGTTTCACATCGTTTCATTTCAGCGTGATGCCCCCCAAAATGCAATCGCATGTGGCAGGGTCTCGGCGCACACGAGCACCTGGCTTTGGGATCCACAGGCTGTTGCCTCCGCGAAAGAGCTGAGCCTTGGAAAGATGCCGGAACAACCGACACGGCATCTGGGATGGAGATGGATACATTATAGCGCACGGAGCTGCATCCATGCTCTAGGGGAGACGCGAACATGATGTGCAGGGACTGGAGCAGAAACGAAACCCTACATTTGGCTATCAGAAGACATTATGCAAATTAAATACATGCATGCAAAATGACACAACCTATTTTTAGCACTGAATTATGAGCTTCCCTTGGCCTGGATTTTTATTTTTGTCAGACACAAGGTATACATCCAACCTTGCCTGCCTGCCTGCGTGCATAGAACTGGGTTTTAAGGACATGGAGAATGTATTTGTTACATTTATATCTTACTTCTACTCCAAGGAGTTCACAGCAGCATACATCTTTCCTCGCCCACTCTCCACACACACAAATTTTGTCCTTACAACAACTCAGTAAGGTAGGTTGGGTTGAAAGATTGGCTTCTCCAAGATCAGCCAGTGTGCTTCATGCCTGTAGGAGATCTGAACCTGGGTCTCTGGGTTCCTAGTCCAAAACGCCAGCTGCTACCCCACCAATTTACAATATTGGGAAATAAACTGGAAATAATTAGACTGCAGACCTATGACTTTTCTTTAATGAAGAACGCCTGGTACATAGTAGGTACTTTTAACAATAAATAACGAAGACATCATGTTGGAACTGCAGAAAACAGTTGCCGTGTGGAATGGTCCTGCTCAGTGTTTCAGCCAGCCACACCCTCTTCTATTATTATTATTATTATTATTATTATTATTATTATTAATAATAATAATAATAATAATAATAATAATAATAATAATAATAATAATAATATACTGCCTCATAGCCGAAGCTCTCTGGACGGTTTACAAAGATTACAAAGATTAGATTAAAAGGACTGAACATTAAAAATCAATACACAAAATTTAAAAACAAAGGCATAAAAACAACTAACATAATTTTTAAACACTCAGCCAGGCCAAAGCTCATTTTGGAGTCAGCTAAAACTCAACATGTGCTGTTAAATGCCTGGGAGAAAAGGAAAGTCTTAACCTGGCACCAAAAAGATTACAACATTGGTGCCAGGCAGGCCTCTTCAGAGAGATCGTTCCAGAATTGGGGAGCCACCACAGAAAAGGCCCTCTCTTGTTGTCATCCTCCAAGCTTCCCTTGAAGTAGGCACCCGGAGGAGGACCTTAGATGGACTCCATTCCATCTCTGTCTCTCCCGTTTTCCTTCCCTTACTCCCCTCTCCAACAGATTCTGTACATACTCAGTCTTAAGTGGGTTATTTTGCTTTTGCTGCACATGTGCCTCCTCTGGAGTTTCTCGAAGCATAGCTGACCCCCACTTGGCTACGCTCCTCTCAGCACTGAGCGGGTGAGTTTGGTATTGGAAGGAGTTCTAAAGACCAACTTCCTGCCCCCAGATATGACCCAAAAAGAACTTGCAAAAGTCAAGCCTGCTTAGCTGCACTTTTGATTCTGTTTCTTCATCATGCAGAAAGGTGACGCAATTTATTTATTTATTACTACATTTATATCCTGCCTGTTTTTCTTTTGTGAGGAATCCAAGGTGGCTCACACTGTCCTCCTCCTCTTCATTTTATCCTCCCAACAACCCTGTGAGGTAGGTTAGACCAAGAGCCAGTGACTGGCCTGAAGTCACCCATTGAGCTTCATGGCCATGTGGGGACTAGAACCCAGGTTTCCCAGTCCAACACTTTAACCCCTATACCACGTTGGTTCTTGGGAACTATAGATAGTTGATACAAGGTGGATATGAGAGAGAGAGAGAGAGAGAGAGAGAGAGAGAGAGAGAGAGAGAGAGAGAGAGAGAGAGAGAGAGAGAGAGAGAGGCTTTCTACAGATACTCTGAGGTTTGCAGGACTTTTATCTCCTCTCATTTCCATTCCTTTGTAGGTGCTTTCAAGGATTATTCCCCCAAAGGCGGTGGAAATCTGAACACAAGCACCAGTTCCCAAGGCAGATAGCTACGAGGGGCAACGCCATGACCTGCCAGTGGGCAACACGAGGCCAGGACGCCTGTAAGGCAGCCAGAAGGTTTGATAACCCCAAGTCAACTCTTCCGTTCCTTTGAAGGGTCTTTGATCAAACATCCCGAGAGTTATGGGGGCTGCACAGCAGCTAGGGATATCTAGAAATGACAAGCACACAAGGGGAGGACATGAATAATATAGAGGAGAAGCCATTATTTGCCGTGCTGCAGGAAAACGTTTCTGCTCCTTACAAAAGAGGGGATTTATCTTTCTTTGATCGGAGGCGACGAAGCCAGAATACTAATTCAATCAAGTGAAATACAGCGAGGGAAATAAGAAAAACCACCTGATATATTTCAGCACCACGTCCAGTGTCCAGTGATGGAATTGTACTGTGGACAGTGCTGGTAGCCTGATCTTAACAAGTGTGTGTGTGTGTGTGTGTCGGTGTTTGTTGGTGTGTGTGTGTGTGTGTGTGTGTGTGTGTGTGTGTGTGTGTGACATTTGGCTGCCTTAATTACAGGGAATGGGCCAATTCCCCAACTTTGAAATGGAGAACAGAACCTTGAGAAGAAAACATTCATGGTCCTTGATGGCTGGAAAAGTCTCTCTCTCTCCACTGCCTTTGGAAGATGACCTTCTTCAGCCCACAGGAGGGATAAAGGAACAGTTTTTGCCATTTAGATTTAGAGACAGAGGGACCAAGTACTGTGAGGGAGGTCAGACTGAGAGTCGTTGACTGGCCCGGAGTCACTCAGGGACTTTCATGGCCAAGCGGAAACTAGTATCCATAATTTGGAAGTCCTAGTCCAACACTCTAACCACCACACCACACTTTCTGTCTAAATAAATTAACTGTTCTTGGACCGAGGATTACTGGCTCCACTATACTACATTGGCTATATCATCAACATTAAGTATGGTATTGGACAGGCCCAGAATGAAAAGATGGAACCCTTGGGCAGCTGATGGACAACCATCACACGGAAGGGCCCACCACCACGGCTCACACTAATTGCCCCTTAAAAAAATCAGTTCTCCAATGAAATCTGGGCAGCTGAGTCTGCCAGTATAATTTCCCAGAAGTCTCACTCTTACTGGGGCTGCCATTTTAATTTCCCACAATGCCTCAGATCAACATGATGACAGAGGCATTGTGGGAAATCAAAATGGCGGGTTTCTAGGCCCAGCCACTGAGTACTCATCAAAATACTGCTGCCTACTTCTACCATTATCAGGTCAACCTGCCTAGGTCCCAGTTTGAGAACCCCCACCCCCTCAAATGTGGAACAGGCTCTGGTATTGGATTTGTAAAGGACTGTTCACATATATGAGTCATATACAGCCATTACATAATTAACATGGCTGCATGATATATGATGACACACAGAAAATGGAACCTATGAGGAATCCCTAAAGCTTCCTTCCCCAACCTGATGCCTTCTAGATGTCTTGGACCGCAACTCCCAAAAAACAATGGACAAATGCAAGTCCTAAGAGGGTGATGGATACTCTTACACGGAAGGGAAGAGTGTGCAATGAGCGTGGACAGAAAGGTCAATTTAAAAAAGAGCATCCCAAGTTGAACGCACCCTCTGACAGTCAACCTGTTCGCCAGACCAAATTGGCAGTAAAGAATGAATCAGAGGTTACCCCTCCCCCAAATTAAACATACCTGTGCATCTGTAATAACAAATACTGAGCAGGTAAATCCAATGTGTAGAGGTTCTTTTCAGGTGAAAGAGAAGACAGGGTTGGAGATGTTAGACATGAGTTCGTCAGTGACCTTATGAAAACAAGGCATGTTTTAATAAGGTCACTGATGAACTCATGTCTAACATCTCCAACACTGTCTTTGTGACACCCACCCTCCACTGAGTTTACTTAATTCACTTTACTTCTTTTGTGACTCCAAAGGACCCAGCTCAGGTGCACTCGTCAGGGCTAGAGATGCCAACTCTGTCCCTGTGGCGTGCCTACTTCTGCTTAGGCCTCCACAGCAGCACATATCAGCACCCTTGACCCAACCTTCTCCCATCCGCTGCCACCATATGATTACCTGTACCCTTCCCTAGGTACTCCAATGTCCACACCAGGTTTAAATGAATGTTATTTATTTAACAAGATGATTATGCAGGTTCAAAGCTTATTGGTTTCTCTCAGTGACAAGCGTATGGTTTCAGAGCACACAGCGTAATGGTTTCATAGGTTACTTCACTTTAATGTTTCACAAAATATGACTTCAAGTTCTCCTACCTACTCTACCCCTTTCTAAACGACACTATCCTCTTTCCCACACTCTAATCTAGGGTGACCATATGAAAAGGAGGACCAGGCTCCTGTATCTTTAACCGTTGCATAGAAAAGGGAATTTCAGCAGGTGTCCTTTGTATATATGGAGAACCTGGTGAAATTCCCTCTTCATCACAACAGTTAAAGCTGCAGGAGCTATACTGCAGCTATACTGTGACCAGATTTAAAAGAGGGCAGGGCACCTGCAGCTTTAACTGGTGTGATGAAGAGGGAATTTCACCAGGTTCTCCATATATACAAACAACACCTGCTGAACTTCCCTTTTCAATACAACTGTTAAAGATACAGGAGCCCTGGCCTCCTTTTCATAGGGTCACCCTACTCTAATCCACCAAAACAATAAACACGCAGACCCTTCCTATCTCTATCCCAAAGCATTCCATCCTTTCTCTCCTCAGAAGCAGCCTATATATTCTCCACAGTCCTCCGACTCCCCCCTTCTCACAGCCAATCCAGGAGCTCTACACAAACATCCAATCAGCACTCTCCTTCCATCCAGCACTCATTCTCCTCTCTATGGTTCATACTTACCAATCTGCAACAACCATACAGTGAACTCTGCAAACCTTAATGAATTCTTATCCTTTATAACATAGGCATCAGCAGTAAAACATCACAGTCCTCTCTTTGCATATGTACATAGCTGAGTTGGGTATTCTGGGAGTTGTAGTCCAACACATCTCAAGAGAACCTGGTTGGAGAAGGCTATGATCTTTTACAAGGCTGGCTCCCTGCCGCCCCAAGTGGACCACATCCAATCCTTGCTGCAAACACGAATGCCACATTTTCTCCTGCACTCGAACTGAACCTCACTCTAAATTATCCTGTCTCATAAAAGATACCCCCCTTTTTTGTTATCAACTGGAAAAAAAAAAACCACCCTGCAAGAGTCCTCGAAGCACTTACCATGGAACAATTAGATTGGCCGAACATAAATTTTGCCCAATTGTTTTTACTGCCACTCTAAACCGACGAAGAAATTTTGTTTTGTTTTTTCTAAACGAAGGGAGCTCCATTTTCTTTCAAGTTCAGAAGGCTCTGCTCTTGCCTAGCTTGATCTCACCCAGGGACACTTAACGGGTGACAAGCAGGTTTATGGGATGACGAAGAACAGACCTCTCTTTGCCTTCGACTGCTTTTGATTTGAATTTCAGATAGAAGCAGAGTGGCAGCCTTTGATCGCTCCTCTCCTGATTCAACATATGACCCTGGGCAAGTCACTTTAGCATGAAACAGCTTGGGCCACATAACCAATCTGCTAATAAATACCAATGCTTTGTCTTTATTTCCTTCTTCATTAGTTTGTTTTTAGCCCATTCTTATCATTCTTAGCCGCACTCTCTGCCTTGAAGTTTCCCAGGCAGGCTAGTCTGAGACCAGTCTTTTGTTGTTGAATTACGACACATCGCAAACACAATTACATCTAAGGGGAGACATGATAGAGGTGTACAACATCGTGCCTGGTGTCGACAATGTGGATAGGGAGACATTTTTCTCTCTCTCTCATAATGGGGTCATCCTATGAAGCTGATTGGTGGGAGATTCAGGACAGATCGAAGGAAGGACTTCTTCACACAGCACCTATGGAATTCACTACCACAAGATGGCCACCAACTTGGAAGGCTTTAAAAGGGGGGTTGTATAAGTTCCTGGAGGAGAAGGCTATCAATGGCTACTGGTCCTGATGACTAAGTACAACCTCCAGTATCAGAGGCAGTAAGCCTGTGTGCACCAGTTGCTGGGGAACATGGGTGGGAGGGTGCTGCTGCAACATGTCCTGCTTTGTTGGTCCCTGGTTGACAGCTGGTCGGCCACTGTGTGAACAGAATGCTGGACTAGATGGACCCGTGACCTGATACAGCATGGCTCTTCTTTTGTTCTGTAAAGGTGCCAATCATATTATTATTTTTAACGAAGACGTCCCTTTCTGTATTTGATCTCTGCTCCATCCTCTTGATTTTTCTTTGTTCTTTTTTTAAAAAAAAAATAAAAATAAATCCCATTTGCCGTTACTGCAAATCTCGGTTTATATGAATATATAGCTTTTCTTTCTTTTTCCTGTGCCAGGGTAATGGCCATTCCATTTATACGCCCTCCGCACATGCTGTCAAAAACATGAAGAGCAAAATCGGATTCATTACCTAAGTCCTCTGAAGAGCGGGGGCATTAAGCCGATCAGATCCCATTAAGAGTTCAAGTCTCATTTCTTGTCGGCTCCTTGTTCTAATTAGTTGATTATATCGGTGCCTATGCCAGATACAGAATGAGGTCTTTGTATCTACAGTTACTGCCATGTCAGTAGAAGGAATGTTAGCCAAAGAGACTTAGCTTTTGAACTCAGGTGTGTGTGTGTGTGGTGATGTGGGGTACCTTTCAGGTCTGATCTTTTTCCACTTCTACTCTTTTCTTCTGTTCTTAAATAGAGAACAACCAGAAGCCAGTGCTGTCTCTCAGTAGGGAGCACTTAGCCATTTGCCCAGGGCTGAAACTGACATTACTTTCAATCCATGGATCTAGCAGTTACAACTTTACCAATTTTTTTTACTTTAGAGGAGGCGCAGTGCCTCTGATTTGGATTGGGGCCTTAGGATTGGTGAGGAGGGGTAGAGGACCCTTTAGGATTTGCAATCCAGCTCCCTGCCCTGGCTCTAGAGTTATTATTTTTTTTTTTTTAAAGGAGGAGAAGGAGAAAGATGTGGATTTAAAGTAATTTCTGTTTTGGCCATCATTCAAGTGAAGGGAATTTTTACATTGGAACGTCTCTTTGTGTCTGAAGCCGAGCCAGGGCTATGGGTACGCATGGTTGGACACATGCCAAGATAAGAGATTTTTGCTGCTCAGCACAGAAAAAGGGAGCTAAGAAATATCCACACACACACCCTACCCAGCTGATCTGTATGGATCTGTTGAGGGGGTGGGTGGGAAGGGTGCTTGTGTGTGTAAGAATGGTGTGTGTGTGTGAATGTTGTGAGAGGGAGGAATGGAGGAATGAGTGGTGGTTAAAGAGTTACAGAAAAGAGCAACCAAAATGATTAAGGGGCTGGAGCATCTCCCCTACGAGGGACGGTTACATCAACTGGGATTGTTTAGCTTGGAAAAAAGGAGGCTAAA
This sequence comes from Elgaria multicarinata webbii, assembly GCF_023053635.1. Classification (NCBI taxonomy): domain Eukaryota; kingdom Metazoa; phylum Chordata; class Lepidosauria; order Squamata; family Anguidae; genus Elgaria; species Elgaria multicarinata. The sequence continues at coordinate 6,376,463 of NC_086188.1, read as the reverse complement.
AGGAGACATGACAGAGGTGTAGAAAACTATGCATGGTGTGGAGAATGTTGCTAGGGAGACATCTCTCTCTCTCAAAATACTAGAACCCAGGGTCATCCTATGAAGCTGATTGGTGGGAGATAAAGGACAAATAAAAGGAAGGACTTCTTCACACAGCGGATAGTTAAATTATGGAACTCACTACCACACGATGTAGTGATGGCCACCCATCTGGATGGGTTCAAAAGGGGGTTGGATAAATTCCTGGAGGAGAAGGCTATTGATGGCTACTAGCCCTGATGGTTGTGTGCTATCTCCAGTATTTGAGGCAAGAAGTCTCTGTGCACCAGTTGCTGGGGAACATGGGTGGGAGGGTGCTGTTGCACCATGTCCTGCCTTGTTGATCCCTGGCTGATGGCTGGTTGGCCACTGTGTGAACAGAGTGCTGGACTAGATGGACCCTTGGTCTGATCTAGCAGGGCACTTATGTTCTTATGATTCTACTGACGTCATCTCATCTCCTGGCTTCTGCCCAATTCCCTTTCGTATTTGCGACCATTGCTCACTCTGCACAAATGGGAAGTTTGTGCAAATCGAGCAGCAATCAGATAGGGGAGTTTTGGGAGCATTTCCAGATCTGAGCCAATTTTACAATTTGTGCACCTTTTTCGCCTGATTCAGCCCATGAGGCAAATTTGCGCATATAAGGAAATTTGCACAAATCGAATTGGGCGTCAGGAACGAGGTGAAAGTGAGCATATGTTCGGCAATTTTCAAATCTTTTCAGTGGACGCCTGCTCACGTGTATGTTCAGAGCTCCAAATGGGACATACCGGAATGTTTTATGAACAACAACCAAAAATCCTCATATACCCTTAGAGAGAGGGGAGTGCATGCCGGAAGTGGCTCCACCTACTTTGCAGAGAGGCCCCACCCACTGCTGGCATTGTAGATCACAAGCTGAATATGAGCCAACAGTGTGATGTGGCTGCAAAAAAAGAAAAGAAAAGAAAATGCTATTTTGGGCTCCATTAATAGAAGTATAGCTTCCAAATCACATGAAGTACTGGTTCCCCTCTATTTGCCACAGGTTAGGCCTTATCTGGAGTATTGCATCTAGTTCTGGGTACCACACTTCAAGAAGGATGCAGACAAGCTGGAGCGTGTTCAGAGGAGGGCAACCAGGATGATCAGGGGTCTGGAAACAAAGCCCTATGAGGAGAGACTGAAAGAATTGGGCATTTTTAGCCTGGAGAAGAGAAGACCAAGGGGAGACATGATAGCACTCTTCAAATACTTCAAAGGATGTCACACAGAGGAGGGCCAGGATCTCTTCTCGATCCTCCCAGAGGTCAGGACACAGAATAATGGGCTCAAGTTATAGGAAGCCAGATTCCAGCTGGACATCAGGAAAAGCGTTTTGACTGTTAAAACAGTACAACAGTGGAGCTAATTACCTATGACAATGGAACCAATGACCTAGGGAGGTTGTGGTCTCTCCCACTCTAGAGGCCTTCAAGAGGCAGCTGGACAATCATCTGTCAGGGATGCTTTAAGGTGGATTCCTGCATTGAGCAAGGGGTTGGACTTGATGGCCTTGTAGCCCCCTTCCAACTCTACTATTCAATGATTCTCTGATCTGGCCCCTGACCTCTGAGCCCAGGGCCTATTTGGTCTTCCAGTCATTAGAAAAAGTTCCCCAACCTGAGTGTAGAAAATACTGTCCAGAGGGCTACTTCCTATTTTCCTACGAAGGACTTTTCTCTTCGGCACATTCCCGACATGAAGCAGAAGCCCTCCTGCAAGTTTGCTTTTTTTGGACTTCATTTATTCCTCTTTATCACCCGGCAGATCCACCGTCGGGAAATGCATCAGTTTTTAATTTTGCCTTGCTGTTTGTGCGGAGGAATAAGAGAGAAGCGCCGCCTCAGAGCTCTCTCGATCTCTCGGAGGAGAAACCCCAAAATGAGGCTGAAATGAGAGACGCCGGGCTGGGTAATGTGGCACTAAGTGGTTTTCTATTGCACTCGACTTCTTATTACAGAATGCGCCTGCACTCCGGCATCACGGGGGCTCCCAATTCTCTCTCCGCTTAGTTTTTCAATCAGAGACTCGGAGACCAGAAAGTAAAGAGACCGCGAGGCGCGTCCCTCCGACATAGGAAGCAACGTCGGCACCAGATCAAAACAAGCCGCCTGAAACCAGAGACGTTTACGCATGTGCTTGTTAAGCAGTCAGGCTCAGGAACGGCGAGGGAGGTCAAAGGTCAACAGCCCTCTTGACAGAAGCCATTCCTTGCTTGGGCTGCCTTTTTAGCCTCCCTCTCCTCCTCCTCCTCTTCCAAAATTGGGCAACGCTGAGTAGAGCAGTAGGCCTGCCTTTAAGATAGGCTTTAAACATCTAGGCTGTCTTTCCCAAACCTGGGCTTTCCAGTGTCAAATTACATTCCCTATCATCCACAACCAGCACAGGATGGTGAGAGTTGTAGTCCAACACTTCTCCTAGATCATATTTGAGGGGTGTTGGTGGAGACTGCTCCCTTCCCCAATCTGATCTAGGATAAAGGGAGAGATATTCAGTTGTGTTGCTGCCTAGGGTGACCCTATGAAAAGGAGGACGGGGCTCCTGTATCTTTAACAGTTGCATAGAAAAGGGAATTTCAGCAGGTGTCATTGGTATATATGGAGAAGAACCTGGTGAAATTCCCTCTTCACCAGAACAGTTAAAGCTGCAGTGCCCTGCCCTCTTTTAAAGCTGGTCACTCTAGTATAGCTCCTGCAGCTTTATAATGAAGAGGGAATTTCACCAGGTTCCCCACATATACAAATGACACCTGCTGAAATTCCCTTTTCTATGCAACTGTTAAAGATACAGGAGCCCTGTCCTCCTTTTCATAGGGTCACCCTATTACTACTGCCTGTTTGCATTATGTTTATGTATTTATTTATTTTATTAATTACATTTCTATACTGTCCAATACGGAGCTCTCTGCACGGTTCACAAAAAATAAAAATATTCAAAGTATTAAAAAACAGTATAAAACCATACTATAAAATACAATATAAAAGCTCAACCAGATAAAAACAGCAGCAATGCAAACTTACAAATTTAAAACACCAAGTTAAAATTTATTTACAGACTGTTAAAATGCTGGGAGAATAAAAAGGTCTTCACCTGGCGTCTAAAAGCATATAATGTAAGTGCCAAGCGAACCTCCTTAGGGAGCTCATTCCACAGCCGGGGTGCCACTGCAGAGAAGGCCCTCCTCCTGGTAACCACACGCCTCACTTCCTTTGTTGAATTAGGATTAGACAAGAGGCATCCTGTTCTAACTCAAGCTATCAGGAAATCATGCTGCCTTTCTTGGAACAGCGCTGATAAAACCTAGCCCATTCTCTCAATCCCCTCCAAAACATCCGGGTGGGTGTGGTAAGCTTCGTCCATTTAGAGTTCCCCAAGCTAGCCACCTTTTGTCCAAATATGCCCGCAAACAAGTTTTACGTTCTAGGTTTTGCCAATTTGCCCATTCTAGTCACTTTGGAAAACATCCGAAGCTTCAGAGAATGACTCGAGGTTTCGACTCAGAACTGAGCAGAATCACGATGTCATTCCAGGGCTCCAAGCTGAGGTGACCCCCAAGAAGACAGGTTCCAAGGGAACATTTTCTCCCGCTCTCTCTCTCTCAGCTCAACCCTACTGAATTTCATTGGAAGGCCGCCAATCGCCTTTGCCGGATTTAGTCTCCAAACAGAGAAACCGAAGAGAATAGATACCTCGGAGAGAGACACCTCTTGAGATCACAGGCATCTGAGTCCTTTTCATTAGCCACTACATCAACACAAAGCCACAGCATGATCAATAGGTTCTATGACTGACTGACTTCCCCTCCCCCTCTCCTCTCACCCCCATGGGTCGATGCTCTAATGAGATACGTACGAAACCAGAAAATAGCTATCAGCTCCTGGCTCATTTGATTTACTCATTTGGGGTCTTCTGGTGAGAGATGCTAATGAGAAGGGCAGCATCCTTCCCTCCCCCCCCCAAAAAAAAAGAAATGGGAAAAAGAAAAAGAAAATGACCTTTGGTCCTCTCGCACACTCCTTGAAAACAATTTGCGATCCCAGGGGCCTGCAGAAAATGGCCAGTTTGGCAAACTCTTTGAGAAGGCCCTCCAGTGCTAAGTCAGCACGCTGCTGAATGTTTAACGACCTAGCATGCGTGATAGGAGGAAAAGATCAGAATATAATTATGGGCTCAAACCTGGGGACGAGAGAGAAATTCACTCGGTTATCCATTTTAATGCGGACTTGCCTTATTTCGCCCCGTTACGTGAACCCAAATTCAGTTACCCATTGAAATCCGCCATTCTCTGCTTATTGCAATGGATTTCTCCCAATCAAAAATGCATAGAAAACTGTGAGCATTGGGTAAACTATTTTTTTTTTAAAAAAAAAGAATGGATCTTTAGGTGTTTGAAAGCTCTAAGGTGCAGTGAATATTCTCTGATTTGGGGCATGTCTACACCTCAGGGTGTAGAGGAAGAGAGGGGGGGGATCACAGACTTCCCTGCTTCTGAAATCCTCCCCCAGTCTCTTGACGGCTGCACAATGTCTCAGAAGGGAAGAGAGAAGTCATGACCACCATTTTTGTTTCTGGAACGGAGTCAGAGTGCAATTGCAATCTAGCGCATGTAATTTTTTTTTTAAAAAAAAAAACACCCTTTGAACTGAAGGCGGGAGTGGACACCACATCTCCCATGGTACTCGGGATGGTCCTGGGACCTCAGGGAAAATGGGGATAACTGGGCAACCAGTTATCCTGCAAAAATAGAGGGGTCATCCCTGGTTGCCCCGGGGATCCCCTGTGTGCCATTTGGATGCACAGGGATGATCTAGGGATGACCCCGGGGGGGGGGGAAGGCTGGTGTAGACAGGCCCTTTGAAAGTAGTGCATTAAATACAGCAAAGCAAATTATTGGTGGGTGGATAATTCATCCTGCAATACAGTAGGGTGACCATATGAAAAGGAGGACAGGGCTCCTGTGTCTTTAACAGTTGTATTGAAAAGGAAATTTCAACAGGTGTCATTTGTATATATGAGGAACCTGGTGAAATTTCCTCTTCGTCACACCAGTTAAAGCTGCAGGTGCCCTGCCCTCTTTTAAATCTGGTCACTCTATTATAGCTCCTGCACCTTTAACTGTGGTGATGAAGAGGGAACTGTGGTGATGAACAGGTTCTCCTTATTTATTTATTTATTTATTTATTTATTTATTGCATTTCTATACCGCCCAATAGCCGAAACTCTCTGGTATCATATATACAAATGATACCTGCTGAAATTCCCTTTTCTATGCAACTGTTAAAGATACAGGAGCCCTGTCCTCCTTTTCATATGGTCACCCTAAATACAGGCTCTAGGCATTGCTTCTTCCCATTGTCATGTTCCTTTTTCCATTTTTTTTCTTTTCTTTTGCCATCACTGGCCTTGGCCTCATTTGCCCACACTGTCCTTCAATTTGATTGGCTTTCACATCCAACAGAGTGCCACAATGTAGTACATTGACCGAGAACACAGCAGCTGATAGTACAGACTGGCAGTGATAGGGTGACCATATGGAAAGGAGGACAGGGCTCCTGTATCTTTAACAGTTGTATAGAAAAGGGAATTTCACCAGGGGTTGCATGCATACAAACGATACCTGCTGAAATTCCCTTTTCTACATAACTGTTAAAGATACAGGAGCCCTGTCCTCCTTTCCATAGGGTCACCCTAGGCAGTGAGGGCAATTGATCTGAGGTCAGTGAGGACAAACACAGCCGCTGCCAAAGGGAAGTGATGCCAAGAAGAATAACAACGAAGCGACACAAACAAAAGCTGAAAACGTGATGCATTTTTCAACAGCCATCCAAAAAAAGAAAAGGAAAAAAAAGTGAAACAAGGTAAGCCATTTTGGCTTGGGCTTCGTTGAAACAGAGGAGGCTCATATATCAAAATGGCAACTTTAAAGAGAAAAAAATCCTGAGGTCAGTAAAAAGAGGACACTTCAAAGATTTAGTATTTTCTTCCCATCTCTACAGCTTACCGCTGCATGGATTTTGTCCAACCGGTACTCCGAAGGAGGGCACAGAGATAATTCAGAAATTCAAAATAATAATAAAGGATAGAGTATAGTGCTGCAAACAGGCTGCAATTTCTCTTGCTGGGATGTCAGGATTCTCTCCCCGTCAATGAGCATCTTTCTCCGGCATTCTAATTACCGTGACAAACATCAAACTACCGCTTGCAATTTGGCTCTGACCTCACTTACCAGGAAGAAAGTGTTTGCGTTTCAGATGTGCTGTTCTGCCACTTAACTTCAGTACGACAGCTGAAACAGGGCTGAGCAGGCTCCCTGGTTTGTGGGATCTGCTTTATTGTTTTGCTGGAAAGCGGACATTAGCGGTGGGAGAAGTCACCTGCGTCTGTCTTGTCGGACAGTCACCCCATTGCTGTCCAACCCCTGTTGTGCTTCAGTTTGAGGGATTAAGCAAAAAGGAGGATCAGCTGAGCCTGGGAGAGTTTGGGGAAGGGCCCTTCAAAGAATCAGGCAGAGGCGAGCTCAGGCTTCTGCAGCTGACCTCAATCATTACCCTATAAGAGAGCCAGAAGCACTGAGCTGTGCTGGAAGCAATTGGTGTTTTGTTGTTTGTATACCAGCACCTTGATCTTGCTTGAACTTAACCTGACCTGGACTACTCTTTGGTGTATTCCTGAATCCAGTATTGTTTGACCCAGCTTCTGATGGATACTTTTGGCTTTTGACCATGGACTGTTTATTGATGTTTCCAGCTTGCTTATCCCACTAACATGGGTGATTTATGACACCCCCGTTCATCCGACCACACAATCTTCTTTTGAAGCTCAGCGCTTGGGAGCCGTCTGCCCTTGCTGCTGAAATTGCACACTTTCCCCAGCTGCATCAATGGTGGCCATAAACACCCCATTTACACAGGAGTAAAGGTGTGAATGGATGACAAAGATGAGAATCAACTAGGGGCAGGGATAGGAACAGAAAACCAGAAATGTCCCTGGTAAATAATGCAGGGAGTCCAAGCCACAGAGGGGAGAGGCTATGACTCAGAGGTAGAGCAACAGCTTTGCATGCAGAAGGTCGCAGGTTCAATTCCAGGCATCTCCAGGTAGCGCTGGGGGGGGGGGAATCTTGCCTGAAACCCTGGAGAGCCACTGCCGGTCAGTATCAGCAATTTTGGATTAGATGCACCTGATCCAGTATAAGGAAACTTCCTATGTTCCTACATAAAAAACAGTGGGAGAGGTGGATGGGAGAGAGTCTTGGAAGATATCCACAAGTCCAAGTGGAGGAGACTGTTGAGGACCAATACAAGCTTTGTTTTCCTAGGGATGGATGGATGATGTAGTGTTAGGAAATAGATTTGTCAAGATGGGGAGGAGGCATAGTCAAAGTTTTGACCTCTGTGAGGAGTTACCTCTTCTCTAGTGTCGTCTAACCCTACTGCCCCTGTTTTGGGAGAAGATGTTTCAGGTAATCAATCAGAATCAGATTCAGAGCCAGAAGACGCAGCGCCAGACACCAGCCAGCCTGTACCAGTCGGGGAGGAAGCTCTCACGGGCGATTCCCCAGCTGGGAGTCAGCCCTCTCCAGAGCTTATCTCCTCAAGGCCAAAACCTACACACTCAGTGGGGAAGTGAGGTTTCTTCCGGAGGTGAGCATCCTGGCAAACTAGCTGATGCTATGGTCCGCCAGAAGCTGAAATGCATGGTGCAGAAGGAAGGTGTGAGAAAGTCGGTTAGATTACACCAGAACCTGCCTCCGCACCAGGCTCTCTGAAGTTACGGGCGTTTGGGAAGGGACTTCATATTCTTTCTTGAGCGGACAATTGTCTTGCTTAGTTCGCATAGTTTTGCCTAGGGGAACGTTTTGAAGAGGTTAGACTCAGGTAGAAGAGACGTTTGTTGCTTAATAAAAGCTTTGTAGATAACTTAGCAAGCCTCGTCGTCTGCCTTCCATCAAAAGCAGGAGTGTTCTGAGAAACACGACACCTAGGCCAAGGTCAAAGATGGGAGATACTTAGCTTTCTCGGGGTTTGCAGAGATATTAAATTGGTTCAGGGGGTGTATCAGTATGGAAGTTGTTCATAGGTATCTTTTAAAAGAAATCGTTGGGTGGGCCCCTCTCCCCTCTACAGAAGGAGAAGACTCTCCCAATTTGCACAGTGCTGAAAAAAACCTGGCTTCAGCCTAGATGTTTACATTGGGCTTCTCACTATGCTTTGACCTGGTCCCCTAGGGCCAACTCACAGACGTTGCAATGCCTTCGAAGAAATGTGCCACCGTCTCAGTCTTAATGATAATAGTCAGTTCAGAATGGGCTATCTCTTGCATGTTTTAGGAAAACATTCGATTACATCAGTGGACTAATCAGCTGCTGATTGTCAAGAGCTGAAAAGCTGGTGCAATGAAGTCCCAACAACCCTATCATTAGGGGAGATAAGTGCAGAGCTTTTGGCATGCCAAGCATTTCCTTTAAATGTGTAAGGGTTGTATTATTCCAGTTAGTGGGGAGAAAGTTCAACCTATCGTCCCACCCCACCCCACCCCATCCCATTTTGTGATAAAGGAAACAGGGCATTTTGGTGAGAGTTGTTAGCCAGGAGTCAATGGAAACACCATTCCTATGGGCTTTTGGACTATTTCAGGGGTGGGGGTCCTACTTGACCAGTCCCCAAATGAAAATGGCTTCAGTGAGAGGGTGGGGAGATTGCTTCACCAAACACCCATCTTCCCATTCTGTGGTTGTAGCCATAGGGAGGCATCGCCTTTGGCTGGAGCCATTCGTCCATCTCGGCCAGAACTAGAAAACAAACAATGTTCACATTCATCCAGATTCTCTGAACATCAAATTGATGCTGGTCTCTCCTGGTTTACTGCATTTGTTTGAAATCTCTATTTACTTTGCAGAATCTGTGCAAAACAAATGGGGAAAATCCAGCAAAAATCATGTGTTTCAGACTCCAGCATGAAAATGCACTTTTTTTTAGTGCACTGTTTAAAATCTGTTTTCTTCAATGGCATTTTTCGAACGTGAACATGTGTTTGAGAATTTGTAAACCGTTTTGGAGAACACGTCGATCCATCACATGGCAAACTCTGGCAAACAAGGCACTGGAGCTGTTGGAATGGCATCGTTTCCAACACCAGTGAGGCTTTTAATATCAGAGCCTTCAGCCCCACCCAGAGCTCAGCTGCATTATGTTAGATCTCTCTGTCATGAGGAGTCCCTTTCCTCCAAAGTAGATCTCTGCTGCAGCCTGGCACTTCATTGAGGTTCTCTGAGTTGGGCCTGCCTCTGCTAGTACCATTGCTCCCTGAGACTTGGGGGTGTGTGCACAGCCACCTCCATGGACTCAGACCCTGTTGCAGTGCAGGTGTTGGAAGAAACTTGGCATCATCCATTATTGAGGCATCTAATTCTTCCTCTGAGGTTTCCAATAAGGACATGCCAGCAAACAGGATCTGGATCACACCCAAAGTTCCTTTAAAAGTGGCAGCCTCCAAAGAAACTTTACCCAGGTATCCAGCCCTGACAAGTTGTGGTAATGCTCCCACGTGGAAATAATATGCATGCCAAGCCAGTGCAGGCAGCCAATTAAAATACGCCAATAAAAGCAATGAGAGTAAAACCTAGGTCATGTTTACTCATTATGCGGACGACAACAGCAAAACCGGCAACAAACCAGCCCTCAGCTATGTTTATCAGGTGTTGATTAAACAGACACAATCATTTCCAATCATTTGGTCTCACCCAGGACTGTAATTAAGTGACAGCACTTAATGAGAAGGATTTTTTTTTTTTGGTCTTGATTAAACATAACTGTGTTGGACAGTCTGATCACAACCAAGTATATGGTGTATGGTTTCCCCATATGCCCAGCACACGGGCTCTGTGCCCGCTATGTGAACAGAGTGCTGGAATATATAGACCCTTGGTCTGATCCAGCATGGCTCTGCTTATGTTCTTAAAACAATGATGACCTCAAAAGTCCCCCTCTTGCAAATCTAAATGGCTGGACAAGTTCATAGTCAGACATTCAGACCCTCAGATAGCCTGGTCCTAAGCTGTTCAGGAATTTAAATGTTAGGGCCAACACCTTGAATCATGTCTGGAAAGCAATTGGTAGCCAGTGCTAGTCTTTTAAAGATAGGTGTAATACAGTCCAAGTATCATGCAGTGGTTATCAGCCTTGCTGCCAAATTTTGTTCCAATTGAAGCTTCCAGACACTCTTCAAAGGTAGCCCCACATCGAGCACATTGCAAGAATCTAAACATGATGTTACCAAGATATGGATAACTGTTGCTAAGTCAGACCAGTTTACATTTTTGTTTGGCGTGTCCTTCTACGATGACAGTCAAAACAGCCAACATGAGCTTCCCAGGCAGTCTCCCATCTGGTTTCTGGCCGCAACGGGATCTGCTTAGCTTCAGCCATGTTGCATCACCAACCTTCAAGGCCACGCTCTGGTCTGTGTTGCAGGAAAACGCTGTTGTGTCACTGGCGTGTCCCCTGGCTGAGATGACCGTCACGTAAAACACGGCACCACCTTGAATGCTGCCAGGTTTCTTTCCCCATTCGCTGGCGGTTTGCCCATTGTGTTTGGGATCCTTCCCAAAAGGAACATCCTCCAACTTTGATCAGCTCAGTCGTCCCACCTGCATCTCACCTCCCTTGGTAAGTTTCCATTTTTACAAAGACCTCCCATTTTCCTCTCTCTCTCTCTCTCTCTCTCTCTCTCTGACTTGCTGAGCACTCAATGAAGGTAACTTTTAAAAAGTGCAGTAAAAGCCGTTGGCTGGCCTCACCTGCCACTTTGCAGAAAGGGTGATGGATGGCAGAAAGAAGACACATAAAAGCAAGCCTTTGTGAGTGTGTGTGGGTTGGTGTCGGTATCAGACCCCGGCAAACCATATGTTCCTAATCTGCCCAGCCATACTTGGCAGAGCACATTTTTATGAAGGCTCATTTTGTGGTCTCTGAAGACCCCATAAATATTTCCCCTACACAGGGAAGGTCTTGCCGCATTAATGCTAATGGGATCGCTGTGCAGAGGCAAATGGGCAAACTGCCAGGCTTCAACACTGTGGTATGTCTCCCTTTAATATTCCCTGTCATCCTCTCTCTCTCTCTCTCTCTCTCTTTCTGAGAGTTAGTCAGGATAGTGTGTGTATGTGTGTGGTCAGGGCCGTAAGAGACTGCAGCACTGAGGAAGTTAGTAGGTACAAAGCTGGACTTAATCTTAGCCAAGCAGTTCTTAAAGCATGGTGAGGGAATCTTAGGGCAGTTTAGGGTGCCCTTAGAGGACTATGTGAAAATGATGAGGAAAGCAATGGATGGATTAGTGGTTTCTTTGAAGTTTCCAGCACATGCTGAAGAGGCAACCCTCAGGAAAGTGGCTTGCCTCTTCAGTGATGCAAAGAACAGCAACAATGACGAAATCCCCAGTTCACCCCCATCTCTGTATAGTTATCCTGACACATGATCAATGAGCTCATATACATCCAGAAGAGTTACAACTGTAGGGATGTATGAGAAATTCATTTCAGTTCACTTTCTATCAAAATGTTACCCATTTCACACCATTCGAACCAAACGTGCAATCTGCAGTCCAAGTCCATACATTTCCAAGTTTGCAATATAATTTGCAGACCCCGTCCCTTTTAAAAAAAAGTCTGTTTAACAGCATGCATACATTCAAAAATATGTATTTTTGAAATGCACTCATTCAAAATGAGCGCATTTCAAAAATGCACAAAATTGATGTGTATGTTTGGAGAAACACACACAGAAATATGCATGGATTTTCATGAGAAAAAAGGGAGGGCACCCACCCACACCCTGCTTCACTTTGAAGGCTGATTTGCCGGTTGTGCATCAGCCCTGATTCAATTTGGGGTGCTTCGGGCCTGAGCTGACCCGCTTCGGATCCAGATCCAAAATGAGATCTGGACACACAAATTAAGTTGGACATTGCTGGTTCCCGGTTCCCACCGTTTTGGGAAAGCCTGGAGTAAGGCCAACTGGGAGTCCATCAGACTCCCCCTTCCCTGCTCACCCCCCCCCCAACTGGAGGCACCCCTCCCACCTACTGCAAGACTTATCTGAGATCAGAATTCCTAAAAAGATCCGGATTTTGCAAAGATCAGAATTGCTAATGCCTCCGTTTTGTTTTTCAGTGGGCCAATCCTGACTGCGATCCTATTGGCACACACCAACCGGGTACATGATTATACGGAGTGGTTAAAATGAACCCCGCTGTTCTGAGAGCCAAGGGCATTTCAGCGTTCCCAGTCAGGCTGTTCTGTATGCTTCTCAGAAACCTTGGCCTGCTCCAGCAAGGGCTTCCCTTACACAGGTGCTGCTGAGACATGACTTCACAAATCCTAGGGGCACCGAATCCCGAACAGGTGCAGTGCCTCCGGCGGTCCAGCGAGGGCCTTGAAAAAGGTGCAGCGTTGCCATTTGATGTGCGGAGAAGCGCCGTTTCCTTGGGCTTCAGCTGTTTGAAGGGCTTGCTCTTTCGGGAGCAGCTGTTTGTCCTTCCACCCAGCAAGTTCAAGGACTCAGCTCCCCCTGGGCACTTCGTTTGGCTTTCTCTCCTCCTCGCTTTCCATCCGATTAACAGGTGATCAGCACCATCTCTGGAGAATGAAACGCTGCGGTTTTACAAATCCGCTACACTGCTGTGACATGGAGGAGGTGAGGATGGGAATGGTGAGAGTTGGACACCGCCATTTGAACCTGGTGGCCTCATCTGAACATGAAACATATCTGTCGTTCAGGGGCAGGCAACGTAGTGCCCGCCAGAGGTTTTGAGCGATAACATCCCCTATCTCTGATCGTTAGTCACGCTTGTTGGGGCAAGTGGGAGTTAAGGACGCAGACAAGCTGAAGCGTGTTCAGAGGAGGGCAACCAGGAAGATCGGGGGTCTGGAAACAAAGCCCTATGAGGAGAGACTGAAAGAACTGGGCATGTTTAGCCTGGAGAAGAGAAGATTGAGGGGAGACATGATAACACTCTTCAAATACTTAAAAGGTTGTCACACAGAGGAGGGCCAGGATCTCTTCTCCATCCTCCCAGAGTGCAGGACACGGAATAACGGGCTGAAGTTATAGGAAGCCAGATTCCAGCTGGACACCAGGAAAAACCTCCTGTTCGAGCAGTATGACAATGGAACCAATTACCTAGGGAGGTGGTGGGCTGTCCCACACTGAAGGCCTCCAAGAGGCAGCTGGACAACCATCTGTCAGGGATGCTTTAGGGTGGATTCCTGCATTCAGCAGGGGGTTGGACTCAATGGCCTTATAGGCCCCTTCCAACTCTACTATTCTATGATTCTAGGACATAGGAAGCTGCCCTACATAGACTCAGGCTATGGGTCCATCTACCCCAGCATTGCCCACACTGACTGGCAGCAACTCTCCTGGGTTTCAGGCAGGATTCTTTCCCAGCCCTACTTGGAGATGCCGGGGATTGAACCTTGGACCTCCAGCATGCAAAGCAGGATCTCTGCCACCAAGTGACAGGCCTTCTTGTCCAAAACATCAGGAGGACATCAGATTGCCTGACCCTCAATCAATTTCTGTCCTGTCCCATTTCTGCGTTCATCTACCATTGCATCTGAATTACAGACCGTGGGCTTTTAATTAACATGCATAACCAGAGTTTTGCAAATGTCCCAAAAAAGAGGGGGGGATCCTCAAGTCAGTTTTCTTGTCCCAGTTCTGAGCAACCTTGAGGAAAAGGTGAGCTGAAGTTAGCAAAGGGGGGCACGTGATGCCCCTCAAAGCCGTTTCCCCCAAAAGAAAGGGGGAGTGAGTGAAGGGTCTCTGATGCACAGTACTTGTAAGTTGGCCAAAATGTCACAGCTAAAATCCGGAGAAAGCAGAAATAGATCTGCCCCCCCCCCCCGCTCTCTCTCTGGCCTAGACCTATCTGCTATCCTGCGATGGAGGAGGGAAGATCTTGCATTGTGTTTAATGCAAGAACCCTCCTCTGTCTACATGTGACATGCAATATCCTCAGCAGAAGAGGCATCACGTCCACCTTTTTTTTAAAGTGGCAGCAGCGCACGAACGCTCATGCCTGCAAGGTAAGTGTGTGTGTGTTTTTTAAAAAAATTAACTTATTTTCCCTGCTCCCCCCACCCTACCCCCGATGGGCTAAGCGCTCCTGAGAAGCGCTGTGCTCCGTGCAAGGAATCACCTGGAGCCAGGTCAACCTGCTGCATCTAGCCACACGTTCCGTGGTCTCGGGCTCAGCCCAGGACCATGGAAAAACCTGGGCCAAAGGTGAGGGCTATATCCTGGGGCAAGGGAGGGATTATCCCTCCCTGATTCTGGGATCCCCTGTGCGTCATGCTGTACATGACACTACTTTTGGAAAGTGCTGCATTGCCTTCGCTGCAAATCATGACCCCGGCAGCCAGAAGCAGGGCCTTTTCAGTCGTGTCTCCTAAGCTCCAAAACCTGCTCCCTGAGCAGGTTCCAGAAATACCCGTCTCTGCTAGAATGTAGACTGTGACACATTTTGTTTTGTTTTATGCAGCGAGTGGGTTGGTTTTTACCCTGTGGCTAGTTTCTGCATTGTGGTTAGTGTGTCTCTTCCTCTGCGTATTCTGTTTTATACTGGTGCCATTTCTCTTTGAAATTGTTCTCCACTTGGAGCTCTGGAAAAGAAAATTGCAACTGTCTAAAATCATAAATATATGACAGAACGTTTCTGTTCTCAAATTCCTATCGGCAGTCGGAAAGAATCCAGGCTACAACCAGATGGGGAGAATGGGCTCATCTGGTTGAGTTTTAAGACGCCAGTTAAAAGATAATACTGATCGTAAAGGAAAGCTCATTTTCTGAAGCTTTTAAATATAACAAAACAAAGCATGTTTGGTCCGTAATAGCTAATGCTGCTGGATTGAAATTATAAGGCTAAACTCCCTCCCCCGACCCACCTGGGTGAAAATGGAAGATGAAATAATAAGAGACGGAGTCCGGAGGCTGTTGGGTTCCTTTATCGCTTTTGTGCTTAGATTTCTCCTAACAATTGTGCAGCCGCTTCCTAACAATTGTGCAGCCGCTTTCAACTCATGAACCTTTCAGTGCTGGGCTGGAAAAAAGGGGAAATGGTTTGATGGCATTCATATCTGAAAACACATCTGTACATAACGGGTAGGTGGAGGAGATGAAAGAATTTGTAACCTCAGTTCAGCATCACACCATGGGACATGTTGCATTTCAAGTTTGCGTTCTGAGGTCTGATATCCACGTATTGATTGGAATTCAGCAGCCAAACCTTGCTGGATAATAATTTGCACAAATCGTGGCTGCAGGTTGCGCAAATTTCTGATTTTTTTGGGGGGGGAACCAAAGCTTGGCTCACTAATGCAAGCTGAGTCAAGGGCACCTCGGAAATCCAGCAAGCTAAAAAAAGTCCTGATTTCCTGGTGAGGGATAGTCCTATGCTTACTTGGAAGTGGAATCATTACAACCTTGTGACCAGACAATCTTAAGGGAGGCTAAGAAACAGTGGTGTGCATGTGTGCATTTGTGTGTTGGGGTGGTAGGGATGTACAGATTGCGTAAAATCTGTTTCATCTGTGTTTTGTGGATGGTGCCATGTCATTTATGTGCTAAACCGCTGTTTGTTGGCAGTAATGGATTGGATGAGGGCGAACAAATTGAAGCTTAATCCAGATAAGACAGAGGTGCTCCTGGTCAGTCGAAAGGCAGATCAGGGAATAGGGATTCAGCTTATGTTGGATGGGGTTACACTCCTTCTGAAGACACAGGACTGTAGCTTGGGTGAACTTCTGGATTCAGCCCTGAGCCTGGATGCCCAGGTTTCAGCGGTGGCCAGGAGTGCATTTGCACAGTTAAAGCTAGTGTGCCAGCTGTGCCCGTTCCTAGAGATGTCGGACCTGGCCATGGTGACACATGCCTTAGTTACATCCCGATTGGATTACTGTAACACGCTCTACATGGGGCTGCCTTTGAAGAGTGTTCGGAAACTCCAGCTGGTTCAAAGAGCTGCAGCCAGATTGTTGACCGGGGCTGGTTACAGGGAGCAGACAAGTCCCCCGTTAAAACAGCTCCACTGGCTTCCAGTCTGTTTCCGGGCACAATTCAAAGTGCTGGTTAGGACCTATAAAGCTCTATATGGTTCGGGTCGAGGTTATTTGAAAGAACGCATTCTCCCTTATGAGCCTGCCCATGCTTTGAGATCTTCTGGAGAAGCCCTTCTTTCAGTCCCACCTTCTTCACAGGCACGCTTGGTGGGAACATGGGAGAGGGCCTTCTCGGTGGCTGCTCCGGTGCTCTGGAACTCTCTTCCTGGGGAAGCTAGGCTGGCTCCCTCCTTGATGGGCTTTCAGAAGCAGGCTAAAACTTTTTTGTTCAAGCAGGCCTTTGGAGAATAATCCAGCCCTCCATCTATGTTAATGTCTTATAATTTTGTTGTGTATTTTTTAATTGTTTATGGTTTTGTTTCCCTCCCCCCCCCCATGTATATTTTAAACTTTGTAAGGCCGCCTTGAGGCCCAGCATTGGGCAAAAGGCGGGATACAAATAAATATAATAATAATAATAATAATAATAATAATAATAATAATAATAATAATAATATTTTATGAGATCTTTATGATATAGGGCGGGATACAAATGTTTTAAATAAATGAATAAATAATTTGTTCCAGATTGGACTCCCCCCCCCCCCCCGTTATGCAGTAAAATACATAAATCATTCCGTTAAGAAGTTTGCAAGAATTTACAACATTTATGTTAGTATGTAACATTTAGCCTGTTGTCCTCCATTGCATTTGATTCCCCCATCCCCAATCATGGCAGCTGTCTCCGCAGAAACATGCGTCATTTCCTGCAAATGAACTTGCGCGAATTTTGGAAAACTTGATCATGGGGGAACTCAACTATGTCCGATGGGTCAAAGCCTTGCCCTGTCACGGCCGCCGTCTGTCCCTGCTTGTTGGGCTGTGTGAGCTTATTCTGAGACTGGGTAAAGCTTGCCGTCTGCCCTTGCTCTGGAAATTACATATTTAACCCATTGCATAAATGGCGGACATAAAGGCGCAAACGCTGAAAATGAAAACACATCTGTTATCAGACAGGCACGTTCTACGGTGCTACAGTTGAGGCTTTGGACAAGGAAGGATGACAGCCAAGTGCTCGTTGGGACTCGTGGGCACTCAGGTCTGTGAAGGTGCTGTGGATGTCTGACTGGATCATGGGTGTGTGTGAAGGTGAGTCCATTGGATGCCTGGAGTCAGTCATGTGCCTGCAACATCCCTAGTGCATGTGCTGGTAACTTCAAGGCTCGACTTCTGCAATGCGCTCTACATAGGGCTACCTTTGTGCCTAGTCCGGAAACTTCAACTAGTTCAAAATATGGCAGCCAGGCTGGTCACCGGTACACCTAGGGGCGACCACATCACACCAGCCTTAAAATCTCTTCACTGGCTGCCAATTAATTTCAGAGCAAAGTATAAAGTGTTGGTTATCACCTTTAAAGCCCTACATGGTTTGGGTCCAGGCTACCTGCGGGACCGCCTTCTCCCGTACAATCCACCCCGCACACTCAGATCCTCTGGGAAAAATCTACTTCAGCTAGCAAGAACTAGATTAACAACTGTTACCCAGAGGACCTTCTCTTCTGCTGCTCCCTGACTGTGGAATGGCCTGCCGGAGGAGACTCATCAACTTAACAGTCTAAAAGCATTCAAGAAAGCTTTAAAGACTGATCTCTTTCAGCAGGCCTATCTAGTGGAATTTAAGATGTTTTTAGGATGTTTTTAACAATGTATATTATGTTTTAATTGAGTATTATGTATTTTATCGTTTATTGTTGTTCCCCGTCTTGATCAGAATGGAAAGGCGGGCAAGAAATAATTATTATTATTATTATTATTATTATTATTATCATCATCATCATCATCATCATCATCATCATCTATGGATCTGGGGAAACTGTTCCCCAGCAGATTTCACAGGTCAGATTATTAGGAAGTTGTACTCATCCGAGTCCATCTCAAATTTCTGCAGCATCCCCAGGTGATGGTAGTGGTGGAGAGGAATGTCCATCTCTTAACTTGAACCAACAAGGCGCTTCCGTTGCCACCGACCTCTTGTACGCATGTACCATAACATTTAATCTTCCTCAGTGCTAATATTTCTAGCACCCTCCTTCCCCGCCTCCCCCCGTGAATACAGCTGCTTTGTCAATACTCATTAGGTCACTGCCATCAAAAGCTGCCTCAGCTGATCTGCTTAATCGCTCTCCTTGCCACATTTAGCCTCTCTCTCACACCCACAATCTGATGATTTATTATCCCGGCTAATTATCCATTGTCTTGTCATCAGCTCGTTAGCCGGCGATGGGTAATTCAATCACCCCTCTTTTTATAAACGTGAACCTTTCAAGACGCCAGCCCGAGCTGAGGCCTGGGAAGAGACGAGCTACACTGATCGGAGCACCGGAAAACCATTCCGGGTTCCTAATCAGCCTAGAGAATTTCATCCTTCGTCTTTCCCGGCTGCTTATCCCGCTCAACGCCACTTGAGATCGGCTCCTTTTGGCTAATTTGCGCATCGAGTTAACAGATTTAACGGCTAAGTCACGCAATACTCACGCTCCTCGGATCAAAAGCATTGGCCTGCTGTTTGTTCAGTCCAACCCAGATCAAACAAGACACGCTGCCCTGCGCACCAATGTCGGAGCATTACCTGGAGTTTAGAGTCTCTTCTCTTTATGGTTGGATTCACGCTATCAGATGCTGGAGAATGTGGGTTATAAACTCTAGAGACTGGGGCCATAGCTAGACCTAAGGTTTATCCCTGGATTGTCCAGGGGTCAGACCTGTTCATCTAGGTGACACACAGGGGATCCAGTGCTCAAGCAGGGGTGAACCCTGGATGATCCCAGGATAAACCTTAGGTCTAGCTGTGGCCAAAGGCTGGGTTCTCTGTTCTCTGGGCCACTTGAGTGGTTGCAAACCAACGTATATATTATATTCCCATCAGACAAAAATGTAAAACAATAATGTGATCAATTAGGCAACGAGTGTGTGAAATGTGAGTCAACTCCAGGAATATTTATTTGTGGCATTTGTATCCTACCTTTCCTCCAAGGAACCCAAGGCGGCATACATAATCCTCCTCCTCTCCATTTCTATCCTCACAACAACAACCCTGTGGGGTAGGTTGGGCTGAGAGTCAGTGACTGGCCCAAAGTCACCCAATGTGTTTCCATAGCCGAGTGGGGACTAGAACCCAGATCTCCCAATTCCCAGTCCAACACTTGAACAATTACACCACACTGGCTCTCCCTCAAGTTAAGAAAATGTCTTAAAGCCATCTCTTCCCATCACTTGCATGTCCTGGGCAGGATCTACACTACTGCTTATAACGGTTTATAATGGTTATGACAACTGTTCAGGCCCAGGACACATTACATATACCATTTTCATAATGTTTTTCAAGCGTTATATCCTGCTTGGTGTAGATCAGGCCCTGGTTTCAGGGAGTCTAACAAACTACACTTGGAACATTCCAAGAATCAAGTCCAAAACTTCTGATTGAGGTGTAATATTTCATGGAGTGTTTTTCCTCTTCCCCCCTCTCTTTCTCGCCTTCCTCTGAACAGCAAGGTTTGAATAATGAAGACTTCGCTCAATGCAGGAAGATTTTCCCCAGTTCGGGTAATCACACCACAGATATACGAGATCTCTGTGTAATGAATGACCATAAGGGCAGTGCATAAATCTTCTTGTGTTTGAAAAGGATAAATGTAAAGCAAACATCCCATGACTTAGTTGTATCATTAGCTATAAATAAAATAGAGAGGGAGAGAGATGCCTTCAGATTCGCTACACTGGTGAAAGATGGCAGAGCGTGGTGGGACGCAGGGCTTGTCAATGATTTGAAAAGGTGGGTCAGACGAGCACTCTGTAAATTTCATGCAATCATGTCAACCTCAGCTGCAGGGCTCGATAACGGTTTGGACCTGCAGAGGCCAGAACTGGAATCCTCTGATTGCCTGTGGTAGTTGTGGACAATTCGAAGGTGGTCATCACTTCCCCTAGGGAAGAGTCTTGACTGTCATCAACCAACAGGTGACAGGACAGTCTGCCTATCAATGGAAGGGTTTCTTCTGTTGTTTGGTGTCTTGACCACCAACCAGCTCCTGAGTCCATCCTCAGCATCTTCTTACCCTTCCCTCTAGAGGGAAGAGCTTAGAGCCTGAACTAGGCATCAACTTCTAGAGGGCAGAGGAAATTGATATCCAGCTTCAACTCCTCCTTAGTCTCTTCCCCTTTGGAGGGAAGTGCCTAGAACCTGGAATAGGGGGCAGAGGAAATGTCTAGCCATCCTCAGCTCCTTCTTACATTCCTCCCCTCTGGACGGAAAAGTCTAGAACCTTGACTAGGCCACCAGCTGGTAGGGGCCACAGGAAACCCCTAGCCATCTTCAGCTCCTTCTTACTCTACTCCCCTCCCCTCTGGAGGGAAGAGCCTAGAACCTGGACTCGGACATCAAATAGAAACCAAAGAACTCGGAAATAGGAACCAAAGTGCTCAATGAGTGGTTGTATGGGGACCTCAAGGGAACACCATTTGCTCTACCACTATGGTTCTTCCACACAAGTCATGACAGTGATCCAGAACACACAACCACCCTCAAATTTTCAGTCAGCAGTGAGAAGGACTTTTGGGGAACACTGGGAAAGGAACCGAAACATAGGGCAGCTGCCATTTTAGGATATCACCGCAAAAGCCGCATAGGGTTCAATGCATTTCCTTTGTTGGGTGCTCCAAACTCCTGCTGCGTCATTTAGAAAGGTTACTGCAGCACTTATTACCAACAGGCTCAGAAGTTCTACTCAATGAACAGGTGCCATACAGATTATCTAGGATGATTAGCTTCCTAGAATAATTAGCTTTCTTCGCTCTCCTCACCCTCCTATTTTTAAGACAAGTGATATGGTTCCTCCCAACCTGAGAATTGAAACTAAAGGGTGATTATCTGTGGTGGTGCTGCCCATAATTGTCGGTGTCGCGTTCTTTTCTGTGCCATCGTGGATTAGGTCTTGGAAATGTGTGTCTCCTGTAGCGGCAGCTCCAAGGTTTGGAAGGCTTTTGGGCAAGACACCCTCAATGGAGCCCCTCCATAAATGAATCCACCTCCTCTCCACCATGGTCACCATCTGCTCCTGCTCCTCAGGTCCCCTTCTCATCATCGCCGCCCCTGGCTTGCTTAATAGTAAGGGAGCCAAGAAGCAAGCAGGCAGTGGTATCTCCTGAACCTCACCACCACTGTTGTCTAGGCCAGAGCAAGTGGCAGGTGAACAGGCAAGTTGTGATGGTGAAGAGCAGGAGTCACTCCAGGGAGATTTTCTCAGATGACCCCTGGGCCCTCAGCAGGTACCCAACCATGCCTCCCCTGGACACACAGGGTCCTGGTCCCTTGTATGACCACAGATGATAGCGGGACAAAGAAATGCATGTATATTGAAGGCTCTCAGGGACCAGGGAGAGTATAAGGGGCTCCTTCCGACATCAGTGGACACCCCTCTTTTGTGAGTTGGCCCTGGTGGGTTGACCTAGTGTTGGTACTAGCAGCAGGAAGGAGCACTGGCAGTCCGATGAGTGTTGGGTGGCTACGACCCACCGTTTTAATTTCCCAAATTGCCTGGAGCCATCTGATGCTGGGGACATTGTGGGAAATGGTGGTAGTGGTGCCCAGGTTCAGCTTCCTATTGCTGAGATGGATAGAAACCCCGGGCAGACAAATAAAAGAATGGTCCAGGGTGAATAGCAGCAGTTTTGGGAGCTCAGCAGCTACCTGAGGGTGTGGTGTGCAGTTACTGGCCTTGCTGTCACCTAATCCAGATGAGGATCATGGGCACGGATGTTTCTAGGGACTTAAACGATTCATGGCCTAGCCCAAAGGACAATGAAGAATATCTGCATATGCTAATTGATACACACACACACACACACACACACACACACACATTTGGAAATAAAGACTAGGCTTTTTCTTATTACATTTCACAGGAGGCAAGGCCAGTGAATTAATTTCTCACCCAAATATTCTCAAATTGAATAACTTCTTCCAGTACTTTGCACCCTGACTCAGATCATTTCAAACTAACGGGGAAGCTGAACTGCTTCTCCCTTCGTTCTAAGCTTAATTGCTATGTAGGGGAAGCTGGGGTGTGTGTGTGTGTGTCTTGTAGCATGTCGGAAGGAGAGAGTGAATTTTTCCCTCCCAGGCTGTGATATCCCATGAAAAATCGCCCCTTCCATGCATGCCAGCTAAGCTGGGGAGAAAAAACAAAAGAAAAGCAAACCTATTGACATCAGAGGATACCCAGGGTTCTGGAGAATAGATTGGGGGCCTTGGGAAATAGATCTGGGCTTGGGATCCCATGGGCCCCAGCTTAGCAATGCCCCTGGTCATGGGCCTCAGAGGCTTTGTCAGGCAGGGAATGGAATAGTGGTGAGCAACAATGGTCCCTGTGTTTGGTAGATAGCATGAAGCCTTTGGAACGGCCAGGCCTTGTGTAAATATAGGCTCCTGGCTTCCCGGCTTTGCGTGGTCAACCGAGAAGTGCTTCCTATCTGCTTCACTTCAGGTTTTGGCTTCTGGATCAAGTTGGCCCCTGACCCCAGGGGGTCTTGGCTAAGCACCCCACACCCCTGGACTACATACAGGTACACCTTTCCACAAGCCCGGCCTGGCCCTGTCAATACACACATCGGAAGTAACGATAGCTCTATCACATGCCTTCAACTCTGTTTTAGAAATTATTGTCTATGTCTTCATCTCCAGGGGCCTTCCTGCACCAAAAGCTATTTTCCCCTCTCCGTTAGTATCATCCCAGTATTAATCTAATTCATATTGTTGTTTTGCTTCTTTTTAAATTTTGTTTTAACTGTTTTATTCTGTTTTTATTTTCATTTTACCTTGTACACCGCTCCGAAATTTTTTCAATGAGGAGCGGTATATAAATATTCTAAATAAATAAATAAAATATAAACTCAAGACATAACCATGTTCACATACAGAGTCTTTTGGGAACCCTCCAGTCACCTATGGCAGTGGAAGAACAGTTGTTGTTGTTTATCACTGCAGAAGTACTCTTTGACTAGAAAGTCCAGAAATGGAAATAAAGGAACGTTTGTGTTATTTTCAGCTTAAGCACTTTCATCTTGGGTTGGAGAGAGTGGTCTTAATCAGCAGAGAGCAGCCACCCAGAAAGCTGTTTAAGTCAACTGCCTGCTATCAACACCCAAGAGCACAGAGAGTAGCGTCCAATGTTAGACTTATGTGGAGTAGACCCATTGAAAGGAATGTGACTTAAGTGAGCCACCACAAACGGAAGTCTCGTTCATTTTAATGGGGCTGCTCTGTGTAAGACCAACGCTGGGTGCTGCCCAGAGAAAGCATGGAAACCGATCGTACCTCAGGATGAATTGATCCACCGTGACGTTGTTGGTGACTGTCACTGAAGCGCTCACCACTTCTCCTTGTTTGATGGGTTTCGATGGTAGCCAGATGATGACATTGCTGCCCAACCACAGTTCCGTCAGTTGAGAGCTCTCGGGGGCCCGGTAGAGGCTGATGGAACCAATCCTCTGTAAGTGGGACATGGTTTCCCCTGCCCCTTCCTTCCCGAGACGGATTGCATTCCCCTTCCTGATGTCTTCAGCAGTGCAATCTCCTTTCTCATCTCCAGGCTGAATGGTGTAGTAAAGTTCAACAGTGCTTCCTTCAGACTGATCCACCGTTTTCTTGCGGCCAGTGACGACTGTGGGTGGGTTAAACCAGGCAGGCTGGAGCTCCAGGTCAGCCACGCACAGCCCCAGATCACCCTTCAGTCTACAGCTGCCCCGGACTTCCCGCGTTTCCCGAAAAGCAAAGACCCTCATGCAAGGCAGCTGTTCTGTCATACTATAGTCATCCCAATCTCTCCCCACAATGTAAAACAGAATTTGGACTTTGGGCCTGGTCAAATAGACCTTTTCCCTCAAGATGTAGGCTTTCAGCTTCCAGTTGAATGTAAACTTGTTGGCAGATCTGAAAAGGTTCGAAGTCAACAGCAAGTCAGGGGGCACGGCGTGTTCCACCGAGAATGGCCCATAGCTAGCGTTGATTACAGGTGTCTTCTTGGCTTTGTATGTAAAGAAGGTTTCCATCCGGGCTTGCAAACTTGAGTTCCTCATGAACTCCTGGTTGGCTTCTTTGAGAAAAAACGACGTCTCAGTGCTGGAGATTTGATATCGTACAGGTAGATATGTTGGAAGGGAGGAAAATTTCTGGAGGTTCTCCGGAGCTCCTCGGCCTATGGTCACTATGGGCAAAGAAGAAGGGAAGGAAAGAAACAACAGACTAAAATAAAGATGGAACAGACGTCCAGCTGGTTATGACTACAAAAGGTGTTGTATCAATTAAACCATGGTTTGTTCATTTCATTCATTTCATTAAATCAATTTTAAAAGACTGGGATTACTTCAATTTAATCAGTCACAGCAAATGGCCATGCCTTTAAAAACTATTTAAAGACTCACAGTGAAGGAAAGCTAAACACATTTCCATGGCAAGAAGTTCTACAGTGATGGGGCCATTACTGCAAAGACCGTGCCACTTTTGCCTGCCAGCCTGATGCACCTGATGAAAACAACCTAAAATTCCCAGGTTTCTTCGGGGTGTGTGTGTGGTGGTAGTGGGGGGGGGGCGGCAGCATGACAATTAAAGAACTATAAAGCCTATAGACATTTGTAACATAATCTCAGCATCTGGAGTTTAATCTGTCTCAGGTATGTCTCCTGATATCTCAGGCTCAACTAGGGATGTATGAGAAATTCATTTCAGTTCATTTTTGATCAGGATGTCGCTCAGTTCCAGAAGACAGACTTGGATGCAATTTGATTTCTGGACCTCCCAAAAAAGGTTTGGCAATACGTGTAGATTTGAAAGGGGGGAAAGTGCACAAATAGAGTTTAATGAATGAGAGCAGAATGTGTACATTTCCAAAATGTGCACCACTGAGGTGTACATGTGGGGAAATAGATGTGAAAAATCACACCGATTTTTAGATAGAAAGAAATTAAAAGGTTGGAGATGGAATTCTTGAAGTTGAGTTTCGCTGATATCACACATTCTTAGGTCTAGCTTGTCTCAACTGCAGATTCCTCTTTTACACGTACAGATTCGAGAATGCAAATCACCCAATAAAATGTCATGATAAGATTTGCGGGTCACAAAAATACTCAATGCCTTCCATCACTTCCAACAGCATGGCCGTCGGCAAGGCGGTCACACCATTAGCATTCTACTGAGGCCATGCAATGCAAACCCATCCGCCTTGGTGTGAGCGCGGGACTTTGTGGGATGCTACCAAGTGGAAAGCCATAAAGGGAGACACTTTTTTTTACGGGGAAGTGAATGAATAGTTTATTTGTTTGTAGCACAAAGACCATTACAAAATACAGAATTGCTCACATATAGCAACACACATTATTTAAAATATTCAAAATATTTGAGGTACAATCCTTTCTCAACCAAGGAGTCAGTCAGTGGGTCGCTCTAGGGGTGCTCCATTTATCTGCAGCACCCACCCTTTGCTATCACGATGGTGACATACATGCCAAAGTCACAAGGATAATTTCAGTGATTACATTATAACCTAAAATGCTGGCAGTCAATATCTGGCACTATCAGATAGGTGGGATCTCTGATGATAGTTTATACAAAACTATTAAATCAAATGGTCCCCCTTACAATCTACACAGAATTTGTTAAGAAAGTTATTTCTGATTTTTTGGGCTGCAGCCGCAAACTTTGCTACCTTAAATGTGATTGCTTTACTATGGTCCGCCAGCAGATCGCAGATAATGTCTCTAGTGTGCCAACCTGCTCTTGCTAACAAGAGTTCCTTTAGAAAACACTCCCTGATTTCTTTGTACAGAGGGCAACGCAGAAGATAATGTGCTAGGTCTTCGATCTCCCCCGAGCTACAAAAACAGATCTACTGGGCATGGGGGACTTTTTTTATACTTTTTTATACAGAGGACACTTTTTTAAAAATATAGTTTTGCTTCTTTGTTTCCTTTTTCCTGATGAGGCACGGAAGGGGCAAAGCACAAGGAGAGCCGCAATTTTGGAATGGTAATTTAAGGAGATGCGCCTTCATATTTAATTCATATATGAGAATTAGACGGTGGGATTAGTTTCCTCCCAAATGAGCAAACGGCCATTAGGAGCTAGAGAATGCAATAAAAATAGCAGTAACAAACAAGAAAAGAAAATGTGTACAGTCCGAGGGCCTGCCAATGAAAATCCCATTGAGGAGAAAATTATTGCTACAAATCCCTGTCCTCTCTTACTTCCCTCATCATATATAAGCTGAAATTGTGTTCAAAACAGAATAGTGGTTCATGACTTGATTTTATGTGTGCTTATGGGAGATGGGAGCTCAGAGGGGATCTATGTGTTTTGTATCTATGGATTAGTTCATCCCTATTTCCAGGTCATCCTTGCCTTTAACCAGGGATGCGTGAATGAACAAAATTTGAGCTCATTAATGTTTGCTGAATTCCACCTCAACGCTTGTTCCAATGTGAATCTGTATCAGATTACAAACTTATTTTTTTGTATTCCACATGAAAATCCATGGGTATTTCCATGGGTATTTCCCCCAATTGTACACATCTATTTTGTCCATTTTTAAAATATAATTTTGAAACGTATGTCTTTCGAAACATACACATTTTTGAAA
The DNA here is from genome assembly GCF_023053635.1 of Elgaria multicarinata webbii. Taxonomy (NCBI): domain Eukaryota; kingdom Metazoa; phylum Chordata; class Lepidosauria; order Squamata; family Anguidae; genus Elgaria; species Elgaria multicarinata. The sequence goes on along the minus strand of NC_086188.1, from coordinate 6,349,616 downwards.
TGTACACATGCTATCGACCCCCCCTCCCTTTTTGGTTTGCTAATCAGGATGCTGAATCCTCTACAACTTGATTTTTTTGAAGGATCTGCTATTCGCACAAATTTCTGACCAATTTGCACACGTTATGGCCAAAAGCACACACATTGTGCAAATTCAGCTGTAATGTGGGCAATTTGCAGAAATTCAGCCCTATTGGGCACAAGTTGCCGAAATTCTGAGAAATGTGTGCAAATTGCAAAACTTAAAAATGCAAAAAATTCCCAACTTGCTGTAGGGCATGTCCACACCTAGAATCATAGAATAGTAGAGTTGGAAGGGGGCTATAAGGCCATCGAGTCCAACCCTCCTCTCAAAGCAGGAATCCACCTTAAAGCATCCCTGACAGATGGTTGTCCAGCTGCCTCTTGAATGCCTCTAGTGTGGGAGAGCCCACCACCTCCCTAGGTAACTGGTTCCATTGTTGTACTGCTCTAACCGTCAGGAAGTTTTTCCTGATGTCCAGCCGGAATCTGGCTTCCTGTAACTTGAGCCCATTATTCCATGTCCTGCACTCTGGGATGATGGAGAAGAGATCCTGGCCCTCCTCTGTGTGGCAACCTTTCAAATGTTTGACGAGTGCTCTCATGTCTCCCCTCAATCTTCTCTTCTCCAGGCTAAACATGCCCAGTTCTTTCAGTCTCTCTTCATAGGGTTTTCTTTCCAGACCCCTGATCATCCTGGTTGCCCTCCTCTGAATCCCCTCCAGCTTGTCTACATCCTTCTTGAAGTGTGGTGCCCAGAACTGGACACAATACTCAAGATGAGGCCAAACCAGGGCCAAATAGAGAGGAACCAGTACCTCACCTAGGGGTGTAGAGTGAGGAAGGGGGAGGATTGCAGACTTACCTGCTTCCATGATCCTCCCCCAGCATCTAGACAGCTGTGTGACACCCCGGAAGGGAAGAGGGACATTGCAGGTCAATTTTTTTTAAAGAGGAGCTCAGTCACATGGCAAAAAGGTAATACAACAACAACAACAACAATCCGCACCCACCCACTCCGCCATCCCTGGAATGATGAAATTGCTGCCCCCTACCCCAATGGGTGTGAAGCTTCCACACACAGCTCTGTGCCCAGCCTCACTACTGGTGGGGAGGAAGGGAGAAGCCAGGAGCAGACGCCACACCACCCACACTCCTCGGGATGGTCCTGGGATCACGGGCAAAATTGGGATAACCGAGATCTCGGTGATCTCAGGAAAATGCAGGGGTCATCCTTGCTCAGGGAATGCTTAACTGATCAGGGGAGTGCTCCAAACCTTATTCTGTGGCTCGTCTCACAAGGCAGTTGCCCGGAGAGCAAAAGGTTACTGACCGAGTAGATATTCTTGACAGCTAATCAGACCTTTTCATTTAAAGGCTTAGGCACAGCATGAACCTTACTTAACCCCGATTGCCCAGAGGTCACGGATGAGATACCAAACAAGGTCCAGCCAGAGCCATGAAGTCTGGACATCCCGGGGATCTTTTTTATTAAAATCTCCTGGACTAGAATATCTTTGTCGGATGCTTATGAACAGTCTGCTGCAAACCTAGTAATAACAGGGATGTTCTGTTTTCACCCTTCATCCATCACCAAAACACCGATCAAACACTGTGAATCTGAGTGGCAAAGTTGGATGTGCCCTTTTTTGCTGGAAGAAAGCCACAAAATGCATGGGGTTACGGAAGAAGTGTATCTATAATTATATGATGAAGTTCCAGAATTTATTCCACCTCCCAATTATCCAAATTCCACCTCAAAGCTAGTCCCGACTCCCACTGATTAAAACTGCGTTCGTGCACCTTTTGCAAAAGTGTGCATTTCTAATGGAGATTTTTTTTTAAGACATTTTGTTTCTTTTTGAGAATCACAAGTGCAAAAATGTTGGGACTTCAATCAGGGATCGTGTTCAGGATCATGATTGGATGCAGAACATGCAAACTGGATAAATTCTGGTCAGAAATGAACTAAAGCAAATTCCTTTTATATTACTCGGACTCCAATCCTAGAAGTGGAACATCAGATTGGTTGGAAGACAGCTCATCAACCATCTAAGGCTGTGTACTCTCCTCTAGTTCCTTGTTGGAGAAGCCAAAATGGATAAGGACACTCAAACAGTACCTTCATATCCCTTGCAATCTCAGTGGAGGGATAGAGTTTTGGCATTTGTCTGTTTATATATACATATATGGGCTCAGCTGGGCTTTGCAGATAGTGGGAACAACTCCTGCTGTCCCTTGAGCTGTCCCAGGTCCTGGAATACCAGAGTTTGGCCTGCTGCCTGGTACCAGCTCTGTGTTATTTGCCCTTTGCTGATTTCCAGTGGTTTCTCTCTGCTCCAGGCCAGCTCTCCCCAGCTTTCGCTTAGCACCTCATGGGCTTTTGTGTCAGCTGAAATAAGATCAGCCTGTCTTCTGGCAAAAGTGAAGGCCACTTTGTACATTACTTTTTTCTCGTATATTTAGAGGATTCACTATGTGTCAAGGGATTGCTGAACGTTTACAGTTTTGTACACTTCAGCTACAAAGAGGGGGAGGAGTGTTGATAAGTGTCACTCCCCCGTCCTCAAAATTCCCCTCCCACCAAAACCCCATCCAATTTTATGGCATAAGATTGAGGCTGGAAAAAGTGTGCATACAAAAGGGATATGTGAAATGGGAATTCTGCCCCATTGATGCCCAACAGGATATCAAAAAGTTTCCATTCTGATAAGCAGGAACAGATTGTGATAGATCCTCTCCCCCAGTTCTGGAAAAGTTTAATTTTCTTTGGGGCATATTAAACAAATAGACATATTTTAGGGGGTTCCTGCTTTGCACAGATGAGATCATATATATTTTTTCCTTATTATTTTTCAGGTCTTTACATTTGTGCAAATGGGATCATGATTTTTATTCATATTATTTTTCAGGGTTTAAAATGTGCACAAATGGGATTTGTGAGGGGTGTTTTGATCTTTAAATTTACACAAATGGGGTCATATATAATCAGTGGTATTCTGTAGGTCCATCTGTCCACTATGTATTCCCATTGTAGATATCCTGGTCAGTTTCATCCTCTGTGCACACTACTTCATTTCACCGAGCAAAGCCATATTTCGTACTTGTCAAAAAACGTGTCCATTCCATCCTCCATTCCAGTTCTCCACCCTTCCTTCACGCAGGAAGTGCCAAATGATGTTTTCTCACATATCCCTAACATACAATTTTGCTCAGCCCTACCTAATTCAGATCCATTTCAAATCAGGTCAGACCCTGGACAGTATGGAGTTCAATCCCCCCCCCAAAAAAAGGGGGGGGACAGAACCAAAATCAGATGTCTCCCCTCAAAATACCCATCCTTCTTTCCAGAATTTGCTGTGTTTCTAAACCCATTTAAGTGGGTTTGTTGCTTTCACACACATCTATCAAGTCAGCCCCAGAATAGTCAAAGTGGGCTTGCCTTTTTCTTTCTTTCTTTTTAAAATATGGTATAACCTTCAATGACCTTTGTGGCCATTCTTGATCAGGAGGTTGCTTCTGTAAGGTCATCGACCAGAGAGAGAGAGAGAGAGAGAGAGAGAAAGCAGTTCACCGGTTTCAATCATGGGCATTACGCAAGGCCTCCAGCCGGCCCGTACTTCATTTTGAGACTTAGCTGGGAGGCAAGAAGAAAGTCAGCTTGTAAGATAAAAGGGCATGCTAAGTGTCCAGAGTAAAATAAATAAATAAAAGGCCAGATGCTCACTGGAACTCATAAATCAGAGCCAGCAGCCTGTCATGGAAAGACATTAAATCAATTCATGGCACTTACTTTTCTAAGACTGTAGTGGTCCATCCAGTTCCATGTTCCCCTTGCATATTATTCATTAAAGGCCATTCAGAAAGAATGAAAACCTTAGTAAATAATTCTCTGCTCCTCAAACACTTAAACAGTCTCATTTCCCTGACCACTCTTCTCCTTGTCATTGTTGACATGGTTGAAGCTTCACTGTGATTCGGTTCTGAATGTTCGAGCAACAGAACTGTGTTGGGTGGACGGAGCTTGATCTAACTAGAGATGCCAGGGAGTGAACCTGGGACCTCGCGCATACAAAGCATGTGCTCTACGACTGAGCCGTGATCTTTCCCCAAGGCAGCCCAACCCAGAGCGCATTAATGTACCATGACTTCGACATTCCAAATGCGAATATAGGGATGAATTCTGGGGAAACCATTGCAGAGATCAACCTGGCCTGATTTCTCACCCGCTTGTCCAAGCTGGGGGCTGGATGAGTGGAAAACAGGGTCACGCACCTTAGCACGGACATCGCACCACTGAAACCGACAGAAGCACGGCCAAGGGAGAATTTCCCCCCAAGCATCTGTCTTGCATGGTTGGGATCAAGACAATAGCCTGTCACCTGTGATTAAGGAGATCTGCAGGTTCCAGGCAGGGGAGAGAATGGAGGCTCCATCAGTGTTAAGCTCAACTCCTCCATTGCTTGTATCTCCTTCTACTTTATATGCTCCATCAAGTTAACACAAATAAAATAGGTCACACCTTTATAGTACTGGAGGGGGAAAAACATGCAGATGTTTCCTAATTAGGTCTGCATTGTTCCGATATTGCTCCTGTCACACTGCTCTTTTAATGTGTTGTTTCCTTGTATTAGGGCAACTAATTAGAGAGAGGAATGCACAAAGGAACAGAGAAAATACTGGATCCAGTGCTGGATTTCACCCCTCCCTTTCCCTCCTGTCTCTTAATGGCAACACATTTTCCTCCCCCTTTCAGTTAGGGCCACAGCCCCATACTTGATGACTCGGCTGAATTAATATTTCAAAGGCAACTTAAAAATAGAATTTATTTCAATCAGAAGCAGAGACCTTGACCCTGGCTGCTGTCCAAGGTGCCTCCAAGGAAAAGCTATCAGTGGTTTCTAGTGGTCTCCAGTTGAGGACATTAGAGACCTTTGGGCCTTATGTTCTGAGCCACTTGGGCATCTCACCACAACAGGGAACCGCTGGTGCATGCTGTTGGCTGCACTTGGGGGGGGTACCACCAGTGTGCAACGGAGCAGAAGGAGGTGCAACAGCTCCTGATGCAAGGTTGTGAATGACACAAAGGCGGGGGAGGGGGCAGTGACAGGGCCCACCCATTCTCATGAAGACTCTGCAATTTGCAAATGCATTTGGGGGAAAAATGCTTTTTTTAAAAAAAAAAAAAAAAGCACTGTAAAATGCACATTTTTTAAAAAATGCACATTTTTACACTTTAGTCAATGGTGAAAAGTGCATACTTTTGAAAAATGCATGTGCCAATGCACACTTTTCCTGTTCTAATGAAAAGAAAAATAAGTCACACACACACAAAAAAAAAAGCATGTGGGATGAGATGAGCTACAAAGTGGAATTTGGAAGATGACAATGAACTCAAACATTCGTGGTGCTCCCATTCTCAAGTCCCGCCATCTTGATTCACAGATGGGTCCACCAGATGCTTCTGGAAAACACAAATTCCAATTTCACCCGGTTTCCATTTTTCTTTTCAATCTGAAGTTTGGTTCATCTCAAACTTTGAACATTTCTTCGGTTTTAGATTCAGTTCATCCCAAGCTTTGGGATTTGGGAAGCCGGTGCCCTCCAGTCATTTTCAACTCCCATCAGCCCATGGCCTTTGTTCAGGAATGCTGAGAGTTGCACCTACGGCCATACTACCTTGAACCCGATCTCGTCTGATCTCGGAAGCTAAGCAGGGTTAGGCCTGGTTAGTACCTGGATGAGAGACCGCCTGGGAATACCAGGTGCTGTATGCTGAGAGTTGTAGTCCAAAAACATCTGGAGGGCGCTAGCATGGGAAAGTACCCTACAACTAAGGATGGCTATGGACCCGCCCCAAAATTTGAGACAGGCATTGCAATTTTCACCCACAACCCCAAGTTGAGGGCAATGCTCAGAACTTCACCACTGTGGCCCGGCGGTTTGACATAATGTAACCACTTTGCTGGATGCAAACACTGTTCTAAACCAAAAGCCATTAAAATTCACCACAGCCACAATAAAACACCCCTGAGTTGCAAATAAATTAATGAATAATCCCTTCAGCACGGAGCGTCCCGGGAACAAATGCAATTCAAGTTCCTGCAGAAGGCAACGTTGGTTGTCCACGTTTCAGCAGCAAGACCCCTTTTACCCTGGCGCAAAATCCATTGGGGTGGCATGCGTGCCCCCCTCCCCCAGGATGGGGCTCACCCCCTGCTCCATGGCGTCGTCTCTGTGACAGAGCATCAAAGCTGCAAGTCACATCACCTTTAACCACAGGGCCAAGGATTTGGGATGCTCTTCAAAGGGCTCCTTCCGCCTCCCCGTCTGGCAACGCTGCCAAGTCTTCCTCTAATCCCTTTATTTACTGGCAAATCCGTCCCTCTTTTCAGGGGCATTTTTTATTATTATTACTGGGTTCTGTTCCATACTTGAAACCCAAAAGGATTTCGCCGCACAACGGAGCAGCCCTTAATGAGAAACTATTAAGGGGTGTCCCCCCCTCCCTAAACTCACCACCCCCAGGTCCACCCTTAAGAATGAACCTTGGCAACATGAGCTGATGCCTGAACTTTCACCTCTTCCTTGGCAGAGAACCAGACTAAGTCAACATCCCTGGGCTGGTTTCCATTACCAGCTCCTTATTAACATACAGAAGAGTCAGGTTCGTTCTCTCTCTCTCTCTCTCTCTCTCTCTCTCTCTCTCTCTTTTCTTCCAAGCACCCAGCACAACAGGAAAACTTCAGACGACAGAGGGCCTCCCGATTGATGTCTGACTTTGGAGCAGAGCTCATAAAAAAGGGACTAATTAAAACCAGGTTATCAAGTGGGGAGGCACAGGGTACATTCAGAACATTCTCTCTGCATCCCGCCAGCATGCCACTAAAATTGCACTCTCTTGCAATATTGGGAAGAAGAGGTCACTGGTTGTTCTGCACCCCATCTGACATTTAGAAAGAATCAACCGGTGGGGGCTGGTGGCTCCAATGTCAGTGGGGTGGTGAATCCACTCGGGGTTTCAATCAGAACCAGTCTGAACTTGGACTAGATGACCTTTGAGGTCCCTTCCAGTTATATTTGAGAGCCAGTGTGGTGTAGTGGCTAAGGTGTTGGACTGAGAGTTGGGAGATCTGGGTTCTAGTCCCCACTCGGCCATGGAAACCTACTGGGTGACTTTGGGCCAGTCACAGCCTCTCAGCCCAACCTACCTCACAGGATTGTTGTGAGGATAAAATGGAGAGGAGGAGGATTATGTATGCCGCCTTGGGTTCCTTGGAGGAAAAAAGGTGGGATATAAATGCAATAATAAAATAAATAAATAAAATAAAATAAAATAAAATAAATATGGAGTTCTACATCAAGGGACGTATGAGAAATTTGTTTCAGTTGATTTCAGATCAGAATTTACTCAGTATGCGCCTTCCCGACTGAACGGAATCTGTGGTTGATGTCTAATACATTTTCCAAGCTTGCAATGTGATTTGTGGACACACACGCACCCATGCATTTGACAGCAAGCATATATTTAGGGGCGGCGGGGAGGAAATGCGCCTGAAAAAAAGGGTACTTTTGAAACAAATGTGCACAGCTACACTTTAAGCAATGAGAGAAGAATGCCTTCAATTCAAAGATGCACACAATTCATGCATACATTAAACATGCACAAAATCAAGGGGAGAAGAGATGTACGTTTCAAAGATGTGCACCATCTGCGCGTGCATTTTGAAGAATACACTTGAAGATGCGCACGGATTTTCTCACGCAAAGAAAAACAAAAGGGCTTGAGTCGGAATGAGATTTGAGATGCAGTCCAGAGATCTTCAGTGATCTCGGGTTTTGCTGATCCACACAGCCTTAGTTTACAGCCCAAAGTGCCCTCGGCCATGTGAGAAAGTAAGACTGACTGGGAATCCCAGACTGCATCAGTGCAGATGAAAACTTATTCACCATTTCTGCTCAAATAGGGGAGTGAACTATCTAAAATTTGGAGCAACTTCCTTCCTTCCAAGCTAATTATCTTGGAACCAGGCAAAGAAAATGAAACAACATTGAGAGAAGAGGGTGGAAGGGGAGGATGTATCCCCTTTCTTTGATTGTTGAACAGAAGGTAGTCATTTATTTAGTGTTTTCAAACTAGTCATGCTTTGTAGGAGATTTCTTTTTTTCCCCCTCCTGTGTCCCGCCAATGGTGATCTCATTTAATAGCGTGCCCACTCAGAGTGAATTGAAAGCAGGGATGTACAGAGCCAAAGTGTCTGTTCCCATTTATTGCAGCTACAGCATTGCAGGTAATAGGGAGATGTCCGTTTGTGCAAGCTTTCAGCTTGATGGTTAAAGCTGCATTGGTTCTGCCGAGAGGCACCGCCAGACTCAAATCCTGCCAGGTGATGTGATGGTTCAAGGAAGTCCTTTGAAATCCTTCATGGTGGAACTTCACAACTTCTTCTTTCCCACATGGAGAGAAAGGCCTGTATCTCAGTGGAAGAGTCCATACTTTGCACGCAGGAGGTCCCTGGTGTCTTCAGCTGGTACAAAACAGGGCAGCCCATTTACTAACAGGGCTGGCGAGATCACATTACGCCAGTCCTTTTACAACTTCATTGGCTGCCAGTCCAGGTCCGGGCCCGATTCAAAGTGCTGGTATTGACATTCAAAGCCCTAAACGGTTTGGGGCCAGGTTATCTGAAGGAACGCCTCCTCCCATATGTACCTGCCCGGACCTTAAGATCATCTATTTGGCAAGGGCTCACCCTTCTCCGTGAGCCCCTGCCAAAGGAAGTGAGGCAGGTGGCTACTTGGAGGAGGGCTTTCTCTGCTGTAGCACCCCGACTGTGGAATGAGCTCCCCAAAGAGGTCCGCCTGGCGCCTACACTGTACTCCTTTCGTCGCCAGCTGAAGACCTTTTTTTTAATTCTCTCAGTATTTTAACCCTTAATTTTAACTTAAATTTAAATTTTACTGTTCTAACTCCGTATTTTAATCTTATATCAATTTTTGCTGTGTGGTTTTATCCTGGTTGTGCTTTTTACACTGTATTTTGTATTTGTGTTTTTAACCTGTTGGTTGTTTTATTATGGTTTTAATTTTTGTGAACCACACAGAGAGCTTCAGCTATTGGGCGGTATAAAAATGGAAGAAGAAGAAAAAGTCTGGGAAAAGCCACTCTGAAATCCTGGAGAGTGGCTGTAGACTACCCTTCAGAGAAATCCACAACTGATGCCCTCTTTTGTATCTGGTCACTCTAGCATAGCTCCTGCAGCTTTAACTGGTGTGATGGAGGGCATTTCACCAGGTGCTGCATGCATACAAATGACACCTGATGAAATCCCTCTTTCAGTACAACTGTCAAAGATACAAGAGCCATGTCCTCCTTTTCATATGGTCACCGTAATACTTCCTGCCCACAGTCTAGGATATTACAGGTAGGGAGTGGTAAAGTAATGGTGCCCAGCAGTAGCAGGGAGGACACTCACTGGCACTGCCAGGACCATCCAACAGGCTGTGATAGGGTCTACCAAAACGGAACATCAGAAGATGCCTTTTTCAGGTCAAGCTATATGTCCCTTTAACCCAGTGATGCTTCCTCTGACTCTCAGCAGCTCTCCGGTAGAGAAGAGTCTTTCCCTCATCTGCTACCTGTTACCTTAAAATTGGAAAAGAACTTGGGATCTCTGCACATCCTTCCCCGCCCCCCAAAGCTCTTGGTTCCTGGCTCACCTCCCCTGGACCAAGCCTGACAAACAGTAAACTTCTTCAGTGGGCAAGTACTTTGGATTCACAGAAAACTATCAGTATTTCCTTCATCTGTGGGATTGTCTCCCTTTTCTCAAAGCACGCTGTCACAGAGTTTGAGAACAACGGGCCAGAGGTATTCAAACGGTGTCCTTGTTCGGCTGCAAACCCCAAGGCCAAGGTAGAACATCTGGACTTCCTTAAAAAGCTATGGAGCTCCATGCTGAACGGATTTCATGGGTCTTCTGTGGTTCTCACGGAGAAGCTGACAACAGATGCTCAAGGCTGAGGATCAATGGATTCCAGGTTCCGCCATCCTCTCCGGCACATGGTGTTTCCCTCCCCCCCCCATAATTTGCATGACATTCAAATGCACATTGTCACAACAGAACATAGGGCATTCACAGGCAGTCTGCCCAGCCAAGGGAATGAGTGAGTCAAGGTGTTTTGTGCATGTACCCCCTTCTTGCTGGATATGAGCAATAGGGGGCAACGTCCATATGAGGGCAGCACAACTTGACACAACAAAGCCAAATGGAGTTGACAAGACCCCTGTTGTTGTACCCTCTTAGGTGTGTGATAGCCATATCATGTAATCATCCTTGCTGTTTCAAATCTACTTCAGTGGCAGAAGACATGCTTTTGCAGAGGGGTGGGCGAATCTCTCCGTTTCACCTTCTCATTCATTCAATTAAACAAGGAAAAAGGAAAGGAACCTCTTGTGCAAGCACTGAGTCATTACTGACTCTTGGAGGGATGCCAGCTTTCGCTGACATTTTCTTGGCAGGCCTTATAGCGGGGTGGTTTGCCGTTGCCTTCCCCGGCCGTGATTACCTTTCCCCCAGCTAACTGGGCACTCATTTTACCGACCTCAGGAGGATGGAAGGCTGAGTCGACCCGAGCCGGCTGCCTGAAACCAGCTTCTGCTGGGATCGAACTCAGGCCGTGGGGAGAATTTCAGCTGCAGAAACTGCTGCTTTACTGCTCTGCGCCACACGAGGCTCTTAAACAAACAAACAACTAAACAAACAAACAAACAATTAAACAAACAAACACCTAAAGTGGTTTCTCTCCTAAATACGAAGAGCTTTGCCAAATTTGGTAAATCCTTCTCAAAAATCCACCCAAAGGACGTTCTCACCCATCTGCACCAGCCACATTCAATAAAGGAGCAATCCCATGCCCCCTAGACAGAGTCTGGGGAGCCATAGGATATTTCAGATTCCTGGATCCAATGGCAGAGGCAGCGGTCCGACTTTGGACCCAGGAGTCCGACTCCCCACCCTGTCCTCTGACCCCTCACAGCTGGCACAGAGAGAACCGAGCTGGATGCTTCTATGAGCTTGCAAAGGTGACCTCGGAGAAGAGGGGAAGGGGGCGGTTCTGTAGGTGGGGAGGAGAGGAGATTGGGGCAGATGAATGATGGAAAAGGCTCCATCCTCCCCAGCCGCCTTCCCTCCCTCTCCGCAGAGCCCCAGCTAGACGGGTGGAAACGCCCATCTAGCGAAAATGAAGGGTTGCCTCCACATTCCTCCCATCCTGCATAGGATGCCTATCAGACTCTGAGTTCGGAGGGCTGATGGGCTTCCTCATAGGATTGTGCCCTAAGTACCTCTATTCCCAGTGTGGAGAGGATCAGGATGTACTTAGGGATGTGCAAAATCACCCAAAATCAAGTTCCCTGAAGTGCTCTGAATTCCATCGCAAAGCTCATTCCGACTCCAGTCTGCGACCTGGACAGGACCTTTGTGTGACCGTATTTGAATCCAGGCCTAGAGGTTGTGGAGGAGCTGGAGGGATGTGAAGCAGAGTAGAACAGGAGGCCTGGAATGCGGCCGGCAGCAGACACTGGTTGTTGACCAGGCAAAGAGCAGAAAGTCAGGTTTTGATACCCAGAAGCCTGATACTGTCTGCCAATTGGAAAGGTCAACAGTACACACTGCTGTCCTGTTGCGAACCTGAAGAGGGCTCCAAGGCTTCACCCCACCTCGCCCAGGGTATCTCACCAAGCATAGCCTGCTGAGGTCTCCAGTTCAAACCACAGCGTCCTCAGTACCAGCTGATAAGCTCTTCTCATTCGGAGGAAGCACTAATGCTTTTGCCTGCTTAAGCAATTGAACGGCATTAGTGCATTTGTATGCTTGAGCTCTGTGGTTAAGGATAGCTGATTAAAATCCCTGTTTCAGCCTTGCTAAATGGCCCCTTTGCTGCTCCACCCCCCCTCCTGCGTTTTTAAATGCCAACAAGCAAACCACCAGCTCGCTCTTTGCAGACACGAACCTTCTCCACTTCACCAATTGTCCAGCAGGGGGAGCTCTCAGAGTACTTCCAGGCAACAGATCCTTTGCAGTTCATTTGCCATTGTACCCGCCTCCCCCCCCCTCCCGCAACCTTGTCTAGCTTTTCCGTTATCCACATCCAAATTAGACCAAGGCCAGCCTCAGATCCCCAGGAAATTGCAGAAATGGAAAAGATTGCCATCATGGCAAAATTCAACTTGTTCGCTTCAATCCACACAACCTCTTCTTGAAGATTTGGTCCCAGGGGAAACAGTCAGAAAATGTGGTGCCGTTCTAATAGAACATTCATCCATGGAACAAATTTCAACCATGGAACGAATTTCATCCATGGAACGAATTTAGTCCATGAAGTAGTTTTGTTTCAATCAGCTCAGTTCTGCTCATCCTGGACCATGGGGGATGGGTGTTAGACCATTGCAATATATATGCTTTTGTGTTCATTGGCAGGGATGTGCAAATCAGTAAAACATGAGTTCACCAAAGGTCTCCAAATTCCATCTCAAATCTCATTCTGACTCAAGTCTGTATTAGATTATGAGTTTTTGTTTTGCATGAAAATGTGTCCGTATTTTCATGCAAATGTTTCCAAATGTACCCATCCATTGTGCACATCTTAGAAATGTACGTATTCTTCTCCCATTGGTTATAGTTTAGTTGTGCACATTTTTGAAAAGTATTTTTTTTCCACGCACATTTTTTTTCAAATGTCTGCAAATTGTCGCATGCATTTTTTTTTTTTGGTCCGCGAATGGCATTGCAAACTTGGAAATATACAGACTTTAACCTCAGTTTGCAACCAAGTCCATGTTCGATCCAGAAACTGCAAAGTGGGTAAATCCTGATCAAAAATAAACTGAAATAAATTTCTCATACATCCCTACCCATTGGCCAAAACACTTGAAGGTGGGACCAGTTTTCCTTCTAACTGAGCAATTGGGTAAAAATCCTCTTTTGTTTGCTTGTTTGTTTACTGGTTCTATTTTTGTCCCACTCTACAGCCAGAAAATGGCATTTAGAGTGCTTTACATGTAATTGATAAAGAAAGCGATATAGGCTCAGTTCAGACAACACGTTTCTCAAAGGTGATTTTAGAACTCCATGGTGTTTTAAACCACCTTTGAGAAATGTGTTGTTTTTACACCACCTTTGAGAAAACTCCACTCAATGATGGAGTTTTTTGGGGGGAAAACACTCCATGCAGAATATCCACACTATGCAGAGAAGAGTTCCTGAACAATCATTGTGGTGCATATGGTGTGGTGGACTCCGCGGAGTTTTCCACTGCGTTGAGTTGACTTTTCCCACTGGCTACAGAGTTCTCTGGCAAGACTGGGAGAACCACCGGGATTGGGGTTTTTTGCAGCAATGGTTGATGGGATAACATCAGGAGGACCAGGGGAGGAGAGAGGGCAGAGGAACTGTCAATCAAACATCGCGATGGATTTTACTCAACTCCGCGGTAGTCCACAGTCATACAACAGTGGAGTTAGAACACGTTGTGTGAGGAGTACCTCCTAAAAACTCAACCGTTGAGTGGAGTTTTCACACTGCGTTGACTAACGTGTTGTCCGAACCGAGCCATAGGCTCTGCATCCCACTTTACAATCAAAAACATATGATGCAAAGCAGGGAGGACTGAGGAGGGAAGAGGAAAACATGTCCCAACCAGATGACAGTTAAGGGAGTTTCCTTACCCTTTTCACAAATAAAAGTCCAGTTAGTACTCTGCAAAATTGAAAGCTGAAAATTCAAAGAAGGGGCAGACATTTTTTGGGTGTGTGTGTGTGTGTGTGTGTACCCCCACCTGCCCATCCGTGGCTACATCTTATCTTCTGGCCTTTAAGCCACATAAAATTGGCCATGCCAGGTCCCAGATGGGGGAATGTTTGTAACATATTGGCAAGGCTGCTTGCTGTTCACCCAGCTGACCTTTCTCTCTAAATCTATCCAAATCCTCCAAATAAAAACAACGAAGGACCCGTACAGTTGATTTTCCAACCATTTCTGACATCGTCTGTGCAAACATCTTGAAATGCTTTGTGCACACACAAAAAAGAACCTCGAACAATATATATACATATATATTCTCCTCTCCCTCCCTTAATCAATATGAAGATTAAACCAATATGCTTCCAGGCTCGGGCTAAGATCTGGCTTGGGTTTGTATAATTATGGGATGGAGCAATTTTACCACATGTGTGGGACAGAGGAAAGAAAGTTCAAAGAGCATTTAAAAAAATGTTTAAAGGTTTCAATTTCAATCACATATGGAAGGAAATCATCTTAAATTGCCTCATGTGCAAAATCACCCTTAAGATGTGTGTGGTTTTTGTTTCATTTATTTATTTAATCCTATACTGCAAGGAGAAATCCCTGTTCTGTTGTCCACTCAAGGGGCAGAAGGCCAGGGTTCCTGTTACTTATTCAGAGGCCTCATTTTGCCTCCCAACTGGAAGGCCTGATAACACACATGCTCACACACACCTATTCTATGCAGAACTTCAGCTGCATTTCTGTTTAAAAATCACAAATTGCAGCAAAATCGTCATCACCAATGGGGGATTTGTAAGGAAGTCTGACTCCCAAGCAAAACCTTGGTCTGAAAGTGGATCCTCACCACCACCTTCTGAAGTGAGGAAGCTGGCTATCACTAACAGGGCCTTTTCAGTGATGGCACCTCATGTGTAGAATTCTGACCCCTTAGCATGTAGACAGCACTAAGCTAGATGAACCAATGATCCAACTCAGGATAAGGCAATTTCCTATGACTTTCTGGGGGGGCACTTTGATGGTCTTTAGGCACTAGGTAACATCAGTTTTGGTTCACCAAGGCTTTTAATGGCTTTCAAATTGGCATGATCATATTTTTCTGCCGGAGCTTTCGTTGCTGTCATACTCACACATGTTCAGACAACACGCTAAGCCATGGTTAGGCAGCTAACACTTTTGCAGCAAATGGTTAGTGAGCTTGTTTAAACTGTGGTTATGTAGCCACAATGGTTAGGGATGGTTCACATGACACGCTAAGCTATTTATTTATTTATTTATTTATTTATTTATTACATTTTTATACTGCCCGATAGCCGAAGCTCTCTGGGCGGTTCACAAAAATTAAAACCATCATAAAACAAGCATGGTTCAGATGGCGTGCTAAGCCATAATGGCCCTGTTCAGAAGACTCCTTAAACCACCGTGGTTTAAGGTGACTTCTGAACATGGCCAAGTGCTTAACCACCATGGCTTAGCTTGTTGTCTGAACAGGCTCATTGTTTCCCTTTTCTTTTAGTTTGGTCTGAATAAGCCACCTTGGAGACTTTATAGTGCACATTTCACACAAAGTAGAGAACACCTAAAACTTATAACTATGCTTTAGCAAACATTTCACCTACTGACACAGGAGTCGGAGGAGTCGGGGGATCATATTTCAGAAGAACCCAGCCAGTAGGAAAGTACCCAGAAGCAATATCAAGAGGTGGACCCTGAAGCAATATCAAGAGTGATGATTCCTTTCCTGTTCACTTGGTGATGTGGCCCAAACAGCCTTCCCTTCTAGTAGCTTTCCAGATCTCTGTCGAATTTGGCTTCCTCCCAAAGAGAGCTCCCATCATCCTTCAGGGCTCCGCAACCTTTTCACTCCCAAGAGAGGAAGCAATATGTTACCTAACATCTGGTCAGACGTGTAGTTGTCTGACCTAGATATCACACACTGCAGATGCTGGCCATCAGAACGTGGAGGGGAAAGGCAAGAGAATGTAGGGTACACGCGCGCACACACACAGACACACACACACACACAGACACACACACATCCTCGTGTGATAAGAAACTCAAGCCCTGATGACTACAGGTTTATTGTTGGGGTGAATTCATTCTCTCCTCTCTGTTTCTCTCTCTGTGTCTCTCTGTCTCTGTCTCTCTCATACACATACACACACACACACACACCCTCATGTGATAAGAAACTCAAGCCCTGATGGCTACAGGTTTACTGTTGGGGTGAATTCATTCTCTCTCTCTCTCTCTCTCTCTCTCTCTCTCTCTCTCTCTCTCTCATATATATATATGAGAGAGAGAGAGAGACAGAGACAGAGACAGAGACAGAGACTGAGGCCACAGCTAGACCGAAGGTTTATCCTGGGATCATCCAGGGTTCGCCCCTGCCTGAGCACTGGATCCCCTGTGTGTCACCTAGATGAACAGGTTTGACCCCTGGACGATCCAGGGATAAACCAAAGGTCTAGCTACGGCCAGAGAGAGACAGAAAGAGAAAAGATTTCATACCACATCAACAACTACATCAGATTCACACAGATTTCTCCTTACATTCCTAACTCAGACCTAGAAAATCAGTACTAGGAATGTCCATCACCTCTTTGGGCTTGCCAGATTTCCCCACGCCTAACACACTTTGCTTTTAGAAGCCGAGCCATGCAGTTTCCCCAAACTCCGGGGACTTTTTACATGATCATTTTTTATTTTTATTTTGGTCTCGGTGGGTGAGAGCTGTGCAAATTATGGCCACAGATCGTACAACTATGCACAATCAGCACAAATTGCAGCCTCAGTTTGTGTAAATTGCAGCCAAAATGTGTGCAATTTGCAGCCATAATTTATATAAATTCAAAAACACCCCAAATCCAATATCTGGCCCAACTTGCTGCAGGCCAAGTTGGACCAGCTAGCAAAAGAAGGAAGGATCCATTTTGTGAAACATTCTACCATTTTGGAGGACATTTTATACGTTAATAATAATAATAATAATAATAATGGTGGTCAATGTGCTTCCTCAAGTGTACTCCTCAAATACACTCAACAGGAAAGCTCAGAAGCTCTGACCCCAGGGACAGTTTGCTCTAAATTGAAAGAAGAGACACAGCTTGCTCCCAATACACAAAAAGGAGCATCAAGCGCAAGGAAATAATTAGAGGAGGCTACTGTTATACTTCGCTGGTTCATTTCTGTCAAAAAGAAGAAAAAGAAAAGAAAAAAAGAGGCTTTGAATAATGATCCCAAACATTCCGCTAGTGATTACAATTTCCTGATGATTAATCAGCTCCAAAGTCGCCACCTCTCTCTCTCTCTCTCTCTCTCTCTCTCTCTCTTGTTCTTGATCATTCCTCTGAAAGCCAAGAACAAAGACAGGTGGTGGCTTTGGGCATGAAGGGGAGGGGAGGGGAGAGGGGACAGTTCCTCATTGGATGCTCTGTCCCAATGGCCCAGGGGAGGTCAGAAGTTTCAAAGCTTCTACCCCTCAACCCTGCATCCATGTTCCTTTATCATTCTTTCTCCCCTCACCCCACAAAAGGTTAAAAGCTTCTCTTCAAAAGGCAGCGCTGATCACCTATAGGACTTTGTTGTCATCAGAAACAAAAGAGCCAGGTGGGCACGTCACATTTTCAGGCGCACCCCTGAGTTGTTTTAAGCGTACACCTAGGAAAGTACATTGGGAACAAGTATATGAATCATAAGGCCCGTCTAGTCTGATGTTTGATTTCCCACAGTGGCTAGCAGGACATGAAGGCTGAAGACGCCCATTCCCAGTCTTGACCAGCCATTCCCTCATCAACTGGGAATATAGTGACAAAAGCAGTCTCTGAGCCTGGAGGTTACATTTAATCATTGTGGCGAATAGTAATGGATGGCTCTCTTCTGCTACAAATTGGTCAAATAACACCTCCCAAAGCCATCTAAGTCAATCCCAGGGCCAGCTCTATCATTAGGCAGAGTGAGGAGGCAACCTCAACAGATTAGAGTGTAATGAAAGGGTGACAAATGGTTAGTTATTTACTATTACTTATTATAATTATTATTATCATCATCATCATCATCATCATCATCATCATCATCATCATCTCTACACTGCCCTGAGATCCCAGTGGGATACAAATGTTTAAATAAATAAATAAATAAATAAATAAAGTATTAGTCAGTTAGTTACTATTACTTACTATTGCTTCTGTTACTTACCTTTTCTTCTATAGTGACTATTTGCTTACTATTGCTACTACCAGGGAAAGCGAGAGGTTAGTTGTAAGTTTTTCTGCCTACATAAGATGCCAAAATAACTAGGCTGGCCTGGGGTACTATGCAGCCTTCCTGGGGAATATGCACATGAATGGGAACATGATTCCCATTCATGGCTCCAACTCAGGCAGGGAATTATCTTGGCCAAGCACCCAATCAGTGCCCATCACTCCATCGAAAAAGAGGAGATCCCACAAGCCGGTCATGTAACAAGCTCACGTTTGCAATTGTCAAACATCTTTGCTAGCCTGCTGTGCATTTTCTCTTGCTTAGGGTCCCCACAGGGGAAGAGGTCAAGGGGTATCAGAGAAATCCACATCGGAGTCAAAAATGAGTTGAGATTCCCAACCCATGGATTCTGCACCTTTCCCCCCATCACTTTTCCCAAGTTGTGAAGATTCCATTGATCTCTCTCTCTCTCTCTCTTTCTGTGTTTATTTTTATTTTTACTTTCCAGAATTTTATGCAAGTTTAGACATTAAAAAAAACCCTGCATAAATAAAAATAAAAAACACACCAGCTGAAAATGTCAATTTCCCTATAGGGTAAAGCATGAAAATACACATTTTGGGGGGATTCATGCATTTTGGGGAGGATTGACACAATTGGGGGGATTCGCACATTTTTCGGAAGTGCAAATTTGCACAAATGTTAATTTGTGCAAATCCGGGAAATTGGAGGGGGAGTACAAGAAGACTCTTTCTAACTTCCCTCCACTGACATACGGACCCATTCAATGCCTGTCCCCATTTTTCACTTCCAACTTTGGAGCCTGGTTGCGTGGCTGGCAACAGAGGTGGGGAGAGGACGGATGTCAGAGGTTCAGCAGTTAAGTAAAAGGTTAAACACTCCCTTCCATCCCACCCACTCCTTCTCCCCAGTAAACACCCTCTCAACCCTGCATTACCATGATGCTGTCGACGTGGGTTTGCCCCACATTTTTTAAAACCTTGTAAATAATAATCGCCTCGGTAAATCTGGCCCAGCTGGACTAAATAGCCACAGTAAATACAGCCCAGGCTAGGAATTAGTTGTAGCATCACGTCCGCCAGGCCCGCTGCTAATGCCCTCATGAGACAAGAGGAGCCTGGATTTTCTGCACATTTACAAACCCAGCTTTACCGGTTAGATGGCTGAGCACAGTAACGGCGAGACTCCACCTCCACCTCCCTCCCTGGGAGAGGCAGGGCAGCGACAATACGGGATTACTGCCATCCATGAGATCAGCGGGGGTGGACGGGGGAGGAGGATGCAAAGGAAAAGACACCATTTGTAAATGAAAATGTTGAGTATAAACAGCACAAGATGAACGAGAGATGGGTGAACCCACCTGCAATCTCCGACACTAGGAAGGCCTGATCTCTGTGCATCACATGCCTAACCTCTGCAGATAGGGATACCTGCAGAAACAATCAACCTAATCATAGACTCATAGAATGGTAGAGTTGCAAGGGGCCTATAAGGCCATCGAGTCCAACCCCCTGCTCAATGCAGGAATCTACCCTAAAGCATACTTGACAGATGGTTGTCCAGTTGCCAGCTCCAGGTTTCAAAGGGCCCATGGACAAGACAACCACAATGCCCCCCCATCCTTCGGCCAGTCTACCTTCTCACCACCATTGCCTCCAGCTGCTATTGCTTGCCTTCCTATTTCTCATGCATTGCTAACGCTTGCTCGCGTCACAGGAAGAGAGCCAGAGAGCAAGTAAGCAATAATATCTCCTGCTCCTCCTTCTCTCCATCATCATTGTCTGGGCCGCAGGGAGAGACTGTGAACAAGCAGGTTGCAGTGGTGAAGAGGAGGGGAAACTCTGGGGGGGGGTGTCGTCTTGTCTGTAGAACCCTGCTGGGGTGGGGGCTGCAACTGTGCCTACTTTTGACAACAACCCCCTCCCCATGAAGCCAATCTTTGGCATCAGGCATCTCATCTCTTTCACGGTTGGCCCCCATCCCTCCTTACGGCGCTGCCCTCTTCCTCCACGCCGGCAAGGATGGGAAAAGGGGTTCAAAAGGCAGACTCCAAAGCACTGTCTCGGCCACAAAGAGTGTAATGTGCCCTATCTTGCCTCGATGCTCCAACCAACTTTATGGCGGTGGGTGGCTTTCAACGGGGCCCCTTCCATTCAGGCTTGTGACAAGCGAGCTGATATAAATCACAGCCTTCCCGGCAGGGGCTCGTTCCGAGACAATCGACCGTGGAAAGATCTCAAAGCCTCACGTTGGCCATTGTAGAAACAAAGAGAAAGAAAGAAAGACTTGCCACTTTCTAAGAGAGAGAGAGAGAGAGAGAGAGAGAAAGAGAGAGAGAGAGAGAGAGGAGGAAGTCTGGTCTTTTACAGCACCATATTAAAACCAAAAACCTGGAGAATTTATAGCAGGCATGGGGGGGGGTGTCATTCCCATGTCGACAGGCATTCCCATTTTGTTTCAATGGCAAAGTTCTCAATGGGTTTTGTACACCGTCAGTTCCCAAAGCTATGTGGATTCACTGATGGCATTTTCTGTTTAACAACCAATTGGTCTTGAAACCACACACACACACACACACACACACACACCAAGATACTGGCCCCTTTGGACCATTACTTCCACAGCTTTCTTGCCACAAAGCGATGCTCAACGCTGAGAAAACGTACCAGTGCAACTCAACAGAAATACTCCTAAATTTGCTGGAAGTAGTAGATTCATTGAGACCTGACCTTCATATTACAATGGGTGAAGTTATGGATCTCTGGGTGGTTCCATTTCTGCTTGAAGATGGCACTACAGAATCACTGGTGGCTCTGATATCAGTGGGGCAGTCCATCTGCTCAGGGTTTTCAGTCAGAACTCTAAAGGTGCTGAACCCTATCTCTAAAATGGGACCAGTTCATGTCACCCCATTTTAAGAAGGACATTGGCAAGTTGGAACACATCCAGAGAAGAGAAACCAGGATGGTGAAGGAGATGCTGTAGACACACCCTGCAGCACAGAGTTTATATTGAGAAGGGGGTTGGACTAGATGATCGCCGAGACCCTTCCAACTATATGATTTGATTGTTGTGAATGGCCCAGAAAGCTTCAGCTACTGGGTAGTTCAGAAATGTATTAAATAAATAAACAAACTCCAAGATTAATTCTCAGTGATGAATTCATGGCCAGAAGGGTCAGCTTTCCTACCATCCCATAATGAAAATAAGTGTCCAGAGGAGGGCAATGAGGATGATCAGGGGTGCGGACACAAAGCCCTATGAGGTGACTCTGAAAGAACTGAGCATGTGTAGCCTGAAGAAGAGAAGATTGAGGGGGGACATGATAGCACTCATGAAAGATTGTCACACAGAGGAGGGCCAGGATCTCTTCTCGATCATCCCAGAGTACAGGACATGGAACAATGGGCTCAAGTTACAGGAAGCCAGATTCCAGCTGGACATCAAGAAAAACATCCTGACTGTTAGAGCGGTATGACAATGGAACCAATTCCCTAGGGAGGTCGTGGGCTCTCCCTCACTAGAGACCTTCAAGAAGCCCCTTCCAGCTCAGCTATTCTATGATTCTATGAGATAGGAATGTGTGAATCAGCAAAACCTCAGCCTCCCAAAGTTCTCTGAATTCCACCTCAATGCTCGTTTTGACTCAAGTCTGTATCAGGTTGTGAGCTTCATTTTTTTTCCACGTGGGAAAAAAACCTTTGCATAATGTCAAGTTTATTTTCCTAACATGTACGCATCCATCCTGTGCATCTTTGAAATGTACGCATTCTTCTTCCATGGATTGAAGCGTATTTGTGCCCATTGTTCAAAAGTGTACATACTCAATGCATTTTTTTCAATTGTACATACATTTTTTCAAATACCCAACACATTTTGGGGTGGGGGGTGGGGTGGGGTCTGCGAATCACATTGCAAGCTCAGGAATGTACAGACCTCGATCACAGATTGTATCTGAGTCTGAAGGTAGATCCCGATAAAAACTGAAGTGAATTTCTCGTGCATCCATTGTAAGAGATAAAGGAGAAAAGATAGAGTGATGGTACAGAGCTGCACAGATAGGGATACTGAGCGAACGGGGCACATCATGCACAGAGAAAACTGGGATGGGAAACGAGGGCGCATACTCGTCCTGCTCTCAGCATATGAAAAGCATGCCCATTGAGATGTGCACAGAGAGGCACTTAAGAAGGTCTCCCTAAGGGTATCTGTGTCCCTGATCAAAAGGTCAAGAATGGATGCAACACACACGATGAACCGGCTTGTTGATCAGGCAGGCACATGAAAGAGAGGACTCTCTACGCTTTACGTGTTATGGATTCTTTGTCGCTCTCCGAAAAGGAGAGCAACAAAGATTGTGCTTCACGTGCGTGAGACAGGCAGAGAACACACGGCCTTTGTTGCACACCTTCTATTGTTAAGGAGATAACTGAGAGTCAGGGTGAAGACAGCAGGACATGCTAGCTTGAGTGTCCACTTTGGGCGACCGCAAGCCCAGACGGGAGAGAGCATGTTCTCCAAAAACAGTTGCAAATTCCCAAACGGGCATTGACCAAATGTACACTCGCAAAATGCGCAATGTTTTTATTATTTATGTATTTTATTTTATTTATTAAAACGTTTGTATCCTGCCCTATTACCACTGGGATCTCAGGGCGGCGTACCGATAAAATCAGAACCCAATATAGACGTAAATAATTTACATGGCTAAAAATGTATGAAATCGTTAACAAATTAAAACTGGTAGGAAAAAAACTAAAGATTGAGGAGACACATGATAGCACTCTTAAGAACATAAGAAGGGCCATGCTGGATCAGACCGAGGGTCCACCTAGTCCAGCACTCTGTTCACATAGTGGCCAACCAGCCATTGGCCAGGGATGAACAAGCAGGCTCCCACCCATGTTCCCAGCAACTGGTGTACACAAGCTTATTGCCTCGAATACTGGAGATAGCACACAACCATCAGGGCTAGTAGCCATGGATAGTCTTCGCCTCCAGGAACTTATACAACCCCCTTTTAAAGCCATCCAGATTGGTGGCCATCACCACATCCTATGGTAGTGAGTTCCATAACTTAACTATGCACTCTTCAAGTACTTGAAAGGCTGGCACACAAAAGAGGGCAAGGATCTCGTCTCGATCATCCCAGAGTGCAGGAAACAGAATAATGGGCTCAAGTGACAGGAAGCCAGATTCCGGCTGGACATCAGGAAAAACTTCCTGACTGTTAAAGCAGTATGGCAGTGGAACCAATGGGAGGTCGTGGGCTCTCCCACACTAGAGGCTTTCAAGACGCAGCTTGGCAGCCATCCATCAGGAATGCTTTAAAGTGGATTCCTGCATTGAGCAGGGGGTTGGACTTGATGGCCTTATAGGCCCCTTCCTCTGCTACTGGAGGTAACACATAGCCAGCAGGACTAGTAGCCATTGATAGTCTTCTCCTCCAAGATTTTATCCAACCCCCTTTTAAAGTCATCCAAGTTGGTGGCCAGCACCACACCTTGTGGAAGAGAATTCCATCGCTTAACTCTGCGCTGTGCAAAGAAGTCCTTCCTTTTATCTAACCTGAATCTCCCGTCAATCAGATAAATGAGATGACCCCGGATTCTAGTCTTATGAGAGAGGGAGAAAAATGTCTCCCTCTCTACATTCTCCACACCAGGCCTAATTTTGTACACCTCTATCATGTCTCACCTTCGCCTCCTGTTTTCCAAGCTGAACAATACCAGCTGTTGTCACCTTCCCTCAGAGAGGAGATCCGCCAGCCCCTGGATCTTTTCAGTTGCCCTTTTCTGCATTTTATCCAGCTCTACAATATCACAATCATCTTTAAAACCCAGTGAGCAACAACAACTCATGACACAAACAAGGAGACACACGCCTCCTTTCACAGACCCAAAGGGTTCTCCTTCATTCCCCCTCATTCTGGTTTCGGTCCCTGTCTCCTTTCTCTTCCTCCCCCCCTCCAACCACTAAACAGCGAGTAAATCTCTCTTAGAGCTGAGTGTCATAGCTCCGTGACATTGTCTATCCTTTTGGGAAGCACTGACCCATGGCGGTGCCCCAAATGCTTTGACAAGCTCTGGAGCGGCCTCAGCGGGAGAAGGCGATCTCTGAAAAGCCCAAGTTGTGAAACTCTTCTTTTCACCAGCGGAATGCATGCCCCCTTCTCGGAGTAATTAATTCTTTGACTGCCGTGGCGGGGGGGAAATTCGCTGAACGAAAACACACTCGGGAGGAGTAACAATTATGCTAATGGGGCAGAAGCAGAGCAGGCAAAGAATACCGACGCCCCAGCTGGACCAGGTCAGTGCCTAGTTGCACTCGGGGTCTTGAATGTGTGGCTGCCAAGCATGAAGACAACCTCGTGGGTGCGCCAAGCTGAGGCCTTTTAGCACACCCATGTGCTCAGGCTGGGATCTATCCCTGCAGCAGGATGAGAAAAATGCCACCGGCGGCTGCAACTCAGTGGTAGAGAACGTACTTGCATGAATATCTCACAGGTTCAACTACTGGCATCCCCAGATAGGGTTAGTTGAGACCAGTGCCAGATCCAGGTTTGTGAGGGGGGGGTCCTTGAACAATGGGCCCCTTCCCAGGGCAGGTGTCAAGGGTTGGCATGGATGGGCACTTGCTGTGGGACCTAGATCCATGGGCAAGATTTGGCAGAGCTTGCTCCTCCTTTTCGTCATTTCTTGTTCACCTGCCTCTTGCTCTGGCCCAGACGATGGCGCTGGTGGCCAGAAGGAGCAGCAGTGGATGCCATGGTCTCCTTGCTCCCTGGCTCTCTGCCTGTCAAGCAAGCAAGCGGCAGCGGTGATGAGAAATGGGAGAAGGAGCAAAAGCAGCTGGTGACACTGCCGATGAGAAGGTCCCCTCATCAAGGGAGAGGAGCCACTGAGAGTGCCTCGTCCAATGGTCCTTCAAAACCTAGAGCTGGCAGTGTTCCTCCCTCAGTAAGTCTACCTTCTCATCACCATTGTCCTAGCTGCTCTGGCTCCTCCTCCTCTTAGAATCATAGAATCATAGAATAGCAGAGTTGGAAGGGGCCAACAAGGCCATCGAGTTCAACCCCCTGCTCAATGTAGGAATCCACCCTAAAGCATCCCTGACAGATGGTTGTCTAGCTGCCTCTTGAAGGCCTCTAGTGTGGGAGAGCCCACAACCTCCCTAGGTAACTGATTCCATTGTCGTACTGCTCTAACAGTCAGGAAGTTTTTCCTGATCTCCAGCCGGAATCTGGCTTCCTTTAACTTGAGCCAGTTATTTCGTGACCCACACTCTGGGAGGATCGAAAAGAGATCCTGGCCCTCCTCTGTGCGACAACCTTTTAAGTATTTGAAGAGTGCTATCAGGTCTCTTCCTCATCATGGCTACCTCTTGCTTGCTTGACAGGCAGAGAGCCAATGAGCTTGTAGGCTGTGGAATCTCCTGCTCCTTCTTCTCACCACCAATGTTGTCTCAGCAAGAGCAAGAAGCAAGTGGGCAAGGAGATGGTCATGATGAAAAGGTAGAGCAACTCTAGAGTGCTCTCGTCAGTAGGTCCCTACTAGGGTCTGGTTGAGGGGGGGAAATGCTTTTCGTTGTAAATGAAAACTAACCCAACTATCACATGGAGGGGGGGGAGCAAAATGTGGAGAACCCATTAACCAAAGAAGGTGATCTAACAGTGGAGGGGGGGAAGAGAGTGAAAAAGATGAAAGAGATTTAAAATAGATATAATACCAGCAATAAAATTTCATCTAGAGCTCACAGCAGGTATTGGTTTCATCTTAAACTGCTTTCTAGCTTTTAAGACAGCGGGGAACTCCTCCATTCCAAAAGATGCATTAGAAATATAACTCTAATTAGTCACACTTAGTGTAAAATCAATTTCTAATTAATTGAGGGAAGTCTGGAGAGGAGGAAGGGAGAAGCAGTCACGCGGAGCTGTCCACGCAAACCTCTGAGCATCAGGAACTGCAGCCCTCTTCCGGTTTCAGAGCCTTTGAAGGACGTGGCTGTTGCACCTTCAACAAGCGGTGTTTCCATACCATGAGGACTAGAGAATTTGCAAAGGCTGTTCTCAAGATTCTAATGATACAGAGGGGTAGAGAAATACTCTGGGGTATATTTCATGAAGAGCAAATGCCTGAGAATGGCATCACTGGATTAGTAAATCAGAATTTATAGCCCCTTACCTTTAAGACTACATCTCAGAATTGAATTCCTGCTATGGCTTGGCCCTTCCCTTACATCCATTTATTCTACTTGAGGACTTTGGTGTTCAGATTATGTGACAAGCAGAAAGGTGACAGATGGGAACAGAATGAAGCTTAGTGTCCCGTCCCGTCCCACCCCAAACCTAAATAGTAACGCTTACTCTGATCCATTCCATCTCTGTTGTGGGTTGTGAGGTTCATTTGGTTCCATCATCTGCTCATTGACAGAATTGGATTTCCGTTTTCCCAAATAATTTAACCCCTATGAATTCAAGAGCTGGAGATAACTCTGGATGATAGAAGAGGGGAAATAGAGCTAAGTAACGCTGTGCTAAAAATATTTGTCCGTTCCATTTTTGGCATTTCAGGAAGGGGCTGAAAACTCGGGCAAAAGAAACTGGGAGAGATGAGAACATCAGGAATTTTCTCCTTGGGGAGGAGAACAGATTTTCCACATGCCTTTTTAAATGTAGCCTGTTGTGGAGGGGGTTTCTGTCTTTCTTTTTGAAAACACCCTACCATTTTCAGGAGCCCAGGAGTGCTTACTGGATGTTTATTGGAGGGGGAGCGGTCACATGGGCTCCAAAAGTCATTCACTACTGGGCTCATCCAAATGGTGGAAACCCTGTCCCCCTCCCCAAGAAGAAAAAATTCTCTGAATTTCCCCCTCCCTGCAAAAGAGGCAGAAAAAAAAAACAATGCCTTTTTCCCAGGGAGAAAGTTCCCAAAAATAGGGGGCAGGATTCAGCCCAGCAATAGAGCTAACCAATCCCGTTACAGATTGATGCAGCATGAGGATCTAATATTGGATAGGATTTGCCGGCATTCTCCGGTCTTCCGTTTGGGCATTGCTTCAGAACTTCACTGTAAACTACTGCCAGTTAACCTGTTGGAAAGGCATCACAACCTTTTAGGATGGGAGAAAATGCACAAAATCTTGGAAATCAGTGAATGATCAGCCGTCAGGGGAAAGGGGACGTGAATGGAGCGTGGCCATCTGGTGCCATATTGGGACCTTAGGCAGGGTGAGTTTTGATCGCGGGCCCAAATTCCAATGCCCTTGAATTCATGGAGGAAGGACGTCACAAGATTTGCAAACGTTAGCCAGAGAAAGAAGACGAAGAGGTGCAGACCTGCTTTCGTTAACAGACAACCAGCTCTTGTAGCTTCTAGTTCTGATCTCAGAGGCTGATTATCCAGGCACAGTATCCATACCACTGAGTCTTCCTTTTGCCGTTCAAAGGTGGGGCCTCCGGCAGCTCAGACCCAGGAAATCCCTAATTATGGCAAAGATTGAATTTATATGCAAAGATTGCCATTTTGCTATCCTGTCTACCATCGGTTTGATTTCAAGCTGTCCTTCGTCGGAGTCTGTGAGCCTCATCACTGGCATCCAAGTTATTATATATATATATATATATATATATATATATATATGGAAAGGAAAGAAGCACACCAATGCACAACTATCATTTTAGTATTTGCGCTTAATGATGACTCGTTCGTGATATTTTATGAGCCGGATCTATTTCTTCCTCACCCCGTAAGCAATGACTGTTATGGTGAGTTACTGTGGCGAATTAGACAGCAGCGCATGATCAATCATTGGAGATTTCCGATCGTTGCCGTTTAATGGCTAATTCTTCAAAGCCACTAAAAATGTGAGCTCATGCAATTAGTCTCTTTCTAAACGAAAGCGATGAAACAGCAGAGAAAGTAGGGCACCCCAACAGTGCAATTAAAGAGAAGATACAGAGAGGACTTTATGTTATCTGAACGGAAATGGGGATACATTTCACCATCAGAAGTTCCTTTTTTCCTCCTTTGTTGTGGAGGGGGGGGAAATCCTGTTCCTTGTCCCCCATCGTTAGTTATTTTAATCATTTTCTACCCTGCTTTTCTGAATGAACGTTGGGAGTGGCTTACAGTAACATCGTAAAAAAGACAAGCAACCGGGAATAATTAATCGTCAGGGGGAAGCTGTTTGGGGTGCACACTGGTGGGGGTGGAGCCAAAGTTAATGGTGGGCGGGGCCTAGAAAACAGTGGGCAGGGCCACCATTTCACTTTCAATTTCTGCCATCTCTTTTCTCTCTTTCTTCCTCCCTCTTCCTCCTTGCCCAGGGGGAGGAGAGATTATTCTAGATGAACTGTTTGCAGAGGGCTTTTGAAATTTTGCTGAGGGCCACATGTGGATCGAGGGCGGGGATTGCCCACCCCATATCTATGTAGTGGCAAAAGTGTTGGACTGGGAGTCGGGAGATCCGGGTTCTAGTCTCCACTTGGCCGTGGAAGCTCACTGGGTGACTTTGGGCCAGCCACAGACTCTCAGCCCAACTTACCTCACAGGGTTGTTGTTGTGAGGTTAAAATGGAGAGGAGGAGGATTATGTACGCTAACTTGGGCTCCTTGGAGGAAAAAAAGGTGGGATATAAATGCATTAATAATATTTTTTAAAAAAAAACCCAACCCCAAATACACCACAGAATAGCAATAAATGCAGTCAATGGGATAAACTGGGGAAACAAGATACAAACAAGAGCAGATAAGGGGAGGGGGGAGAGAGAGAGAGAGAGAGAGAGAGAGAGAGAGAGGTCTTTTTTCTTCCAAGGTGACAAAAGGAACTCTACGTTTCTGATCCCCCAAAGGGCAAGATTTCCAAACAACAGAGATCCCAAAGTGAGTTCGCAAAGTCGCATACAGGATAAAATCAGTTTGAGTGTGTGGTGTAGACGTTCCCCACAATTAGCCATTTTGCTTTACCCTAACACACACACACACACACACACTCAATGCCTCACGTACGCCTCCCTTAGAATTGCATCGATGGATAAACTCTGCCATCATCTGCTTCTAATCGAGCTTCCCACAGCCTGCAGAAGGGTCCCACCTGAGCTACTCGGCAGCTCGGAACCAAGGCCCCAGCAGGCAGCCAGAGAGCAGCTTGATACAATCCCAGGAAGGCTTGTGCAGCTGCTAATTACACAGGCAGGGGGCGGAACGCTACCAGCGTGAAGAACTCACACATCCTGCCATGGCGTTTCTCGGATGTTTGGAGAGATTCGGCACTCCCGGTCTCTCCTGGTTTCTGGTTCAGTGAAGTGGTCACAATGAGACCCTGTCTTCCCCGAGCCACAACTGTCACTTCCACCGCTGAAACTCTGCATAGAAGAGTCCAAGGGTGCCTGCATATCAGACTCTGATGCTATGGGGTAGGCAATAGGGATTTCTAGGGATTCTTAAACTTACCTGTCAGTTCACCAATCAACCTACCACCCCCCTCTCTCTGCAGCCCAATTTCTTGGTCTTGATATTTTACTAATGTTTGTCTTAGGCTCATGTGGCGCAGAGTGGTAAGCAGCAGTTACTGCAGCCAAAACTCTCCCCACGGCCTAAGTTCGATCCCAGCGGAAGCTGGTTCTCAGGCAGCCGGCTCAGGTCGACTCAGCCTTCCATCCTTCCAAGGTCGGTAAAATGAGTACCCAGCTAGCTGGGGGAAAGGTAGCCACGACTGGGGAAGGCAATGGCAAACCAACCCACTACAAAGTCTGCCAAGAAAACATCAGCGAAAGCAGGCGTCCCTCTAGGAGTCAGCAATGACTCAAGTGCTTTGCACGAGAGGTTCCTTTCCTTTCCTTGTCTTAGGGATGGGGGAATGAGTGAACAGAAGAAGAGCCATGATGGATCAGACCAAGGGTCCATCTAGTCCAGCACTCTATCCACAGAGTGGGCAGCCAGCTGTTGACCAGGGACCAACAAAGCAGGAGTTGGTGCAAGAGCACACTCCCACACATTCCACAGCAATTGGTGTATATAGGCTTACTGCTTCAGATACTGAAAGTTGCACTTAGCCATCAGGGCTGGTAGCCATTGATAGCCTGCTCCAGGAATTTATCCAACCCCCCTTTAAAGCCATCCAAATTGGTGGCCATCACTACATCTTGTGGTAGTGAGTTCAACAATTTAACTATACCCTTTGTGAAGAAGGTCTTATTTCTCCCAAATCTCCAATCTTCATCTCACCACCCGTCTGGTGCCTGATTCCTGTTTGTGATCCCTGGGCCCACTTTGTTTTCCCCACCCCACCCCTTGGTGCTCAGCTCAGGGCAGACATCATTTTAATATCCCACAATGCCTTTTGTCCTCCATCAGGACCAGGTTCTCAAGCCAAGGTGGTGCTTCCAAGGTGGTGCTTTCATCCGGTAGTGCCCAAATCTTCAAACCTCAGTGATACCAGGGACTGAACCGAAGACCTCTGCTTGCAATGCACATAGTCAATTACTCAACGATGCCCCCCTAAGTAGGGCGAGCACATTGCAGAAAGGAAAGGACAGGTCTTCTACCCATGTAAGATGCCCAAAGAATGAAATCAAGGAGATCCACCTATCACTGAATTGCCAAGTCAATATCGTTGGCCACCTGCATCAGAACCTTTAAATGGGCAATACCCCAGTTTCTTTTGAAAGACCTAAAGATGGTCGTGCACACGCTGGTAACTTCAAGGCTCGACTTCTGCAATGCGCTCTACATAGGGATAACTGTGTGCCTAGCCTGGAAACTTCAGCTAGTTCAAAATATGGCAGCCAGGTTGGTCACCGGTACACCTAGGCGTGACCACATTACACCAGTTTTAAAATCTCTTCACTGGCTGCCGATTAGTTTCCAGGCAAAGTATAAAGTGTTGGTTATCACCTTTAAAGCCCTACATGGTTTGGGTCCAGGCTACCTGCGGGATCGCCTTCTCCCGTACAATCCGCCCTGCACACTCAGGTCCTCTGGGAAGAACTTTCTCCAGCCAACAAAAACAGGACCTTTCCTTCTGCTGCTCCCAGTTTGTGGAATGGCTTGCCGGGAGAGATTCGTCAACTTAACAGTCTTCTGAAATTTAAGAAAGCCATAAAGACTGATCTCTTCCGGCAGGCCTACCCAGTTGAATTTTAAGATGCCTTTTTAATAATGTGCTGCTTTTAATAATGTATTAGTTTAAATGTTTTAATTAGTTATATGTATTTTATGGTGTTTCTATTTGTGTGGTACCCCGCCTCGATCCAGAGGGAGAGGTGGGTAACAAATAAATAAAATTATTATTATTATTATTATTATTATTATTATTATTATTATTATGTGACCAGCCAGGATAGCAGCACTTGGCAAAATGAACGAACGAAC
The DNA here is from genome assembly GCF_023053635.1 of Elgaria multicarinata webbii. Taxonomy (NCBI): domain Eukaryota; kingdom Metazoa; phylum Chordata; class Lepidosauria; order Squamata; family Anguidae; genus Elgaria; species Elgaria multicarinata. The sequence goes on along the minus strand of NC_086188.1, from coordinate 6,318,195 downwards.
AAACAAGGTCACTATTCATGAAACCACAGTCAAATATAAGATCATGAAGGCTCTCAGAAAGGATAAAAATTGCCCAACATTATGGCATTTCATAGACAAATTCAATCCTATGTATACTTCCTGAGAAAGAATTCTGACTATGTTTATTGACACCCAGGCAAGCCTGCATCAGATCACAGCCCCTAAAAGCTTCCGAGTTCCTGTAGGAGCTTCAAATATTCTCCATTGCACCTTTGCCCATACTTCCAATCAGCTAATACTACAAAGCCAGCACTAGCTCCAAGACATATCTCGGCTAATCCAATGCAATTAGTTGGAGGCTTTAGAAGATGGGGAGGGGGGAGTGACCTTCCCAACCTCTGGGATGGAAGCAGCCTGTGGAACGACAAAGAGGAAGTCAAGAATTTATCTGTTGACTGATCAAACGCAACCTTCCATGCCAGCAACTGATAATGCTTCCTCCCCCTTGGCAGGCGAAACAGGATGTGCCAACCGTGTTATCCAGTCACGGTCTCTGACTGACGAGGCACCTTGACTAATACCTTCGTGCAGTTGAAGCCGGGAAACCCCCGAAGGGCAAGGAAATGTTCCTTAGAAGTGTATCAAAGCGCCCCCCTCGCCCCGTCCACCTTGAAGACCAGGCTTCTGACACAGGAGTGGAAAGGTGCCAGGAGGAAATAAATAGAATTCACTCTGTGCCGAAAAGATACCTAGCTGAATTTCTTATGCACACAAGCATATATGATGAAAAGACGACATTTGCTAAAGATGCCTTTGGGGAAAAAAAGACGAGAAAAGACGTGAACGGAGCATTGCAGACTCAGATCGACTTGAGTTCAGGCGTCGGTAGTTAACACTGAGCCGAGCTGGGAAGAAGTACCTGTCGGAAAATACGAGCTTAGCTTCTCGCCACAGTCGAATGAACTAGAGCGGAGGTTTCTCAAAGTTCACTGCTGTAAGCCCACAAGAAGTCCATTTAAACACACCCATGCAACGTTCCAAAGCTGTTCTGAAAAATTTAAAGGGGTCACTATTTCAGTTACATGCACACACACACACACACACACACACACACACACACACACACTTAAATGACATGCCCAAGTAAAAACACGAAACAAAACCAGAAGTGGTTGGAGAAAATGAGAAGAGGGAATTGGCCATCTTCCGACATCTCTAGTGGGAGATGCTTTCCAGACCTTTCACTTCAAGGCCAGGCTAGTGCATCGGATGCAGCTTTGCTTCAGGCTTTTCTATAAGTAGTTACAGGCATGGGGATGACTGGGGAGGGGTGCGCAGTGCACAGGAAGGGGAGGTTTAGCTGTTTCCTCCCTAGCTGCCACCAGGGATGTTGGAGAAATCCACTGGAGATAGATGAGGATTCCATGAGAGTCTGTGATTGGCCTGAAAGACACCCAGTGAGCTTCCATGACTGAGTTGGGAACGTCTCCTCCCATATGTGCCTGCCCAGACCTTAAGATCATCCACAGGGGTCCTTCTCCATGAGCCCCTGCCGAAGGAAGTGAGGCAGGTGGCTACCAGGAGGAGGGCTTTCTCTGCTGTTGCACCCCGGCTGTGGAATGAGCTCCCCAGAGAGGTCCGCCTGGCACACCTACACTGTACTCCTTCCGTCACCAGCTGAAGACCTTTTATTTTATTTTCTCAGTATTTTAACACCTAATTTAACATAAATTTAAACTTTGCTGTTTTAATTCCGTATTTTAACCTATGTCAATTTCTGCTGCGTGGTTTTATCCTGGTCGTGCTTTTTACATTGTATTTTGTGTTTGTGTTTTTAGATTGTTGGTTGTTTTGTTATGCTTTGAATGGTTTTAATTTGTGTGAACCGCCCAGAGAGCTTCGGCTATTGGGCGGTATAAAAATGTAATAAATAAATAAATAAATAAACAAACAAACAAACCCAGATCTCTGGACTCCCAGTCCAAGAATCTAACCACTACACCACACTGGCTGACCCACTGGCATTACCCTATGAATCCCTCTCAATGGCAAGGAAGAAGAATTTCAACTCCATGTGAACTGAAAGGGACAGTGTGTGTGTGTGTGTGTCAGGGGTGGGGAAGATCTGGAGAAGGAGATAATACCGCACAAAAATAGAATAATTTCTTGTGAAAATCTCGCTATAATGTAAGAGGCTTCAGAAAGGGCAGAGGTCTCCTCCGCTTAAATACTGGACTTCCCTAACCCTCTCATGCTAATCATTTAAGCCTGCTCAAAATCTTATTTTAAAAAAAACAATGAAAAGAAAAGAAATCATAAGAATTAATCCAGAGTGTCCTTTTTTGTGTGTCCTCCTAAGTTCTAAGGCTGCAATCTTCTTTGCCCATTCTCCTCCCCCCAGCCAACATGATGGAAAGCGACTCAGGCAGCACTTAATAAATCTAATTCCCTGTGATGGTTTTCATCTTCCACAAAGAGGAAAGCTGGGGAAGAGAAAAGAAAGACAGCAAGAGAGAGAGAGAGAGAGAGAGAGAGAGAGAGAGAGAGAGAGAGAGAGAGAGAGGATCTGAGAGGAATCTATTCACTGATCAGGGAACAGAATTCGGCTGCCAAGCATCCATGCAAAGGATTCTGGGACAATTCCTCACGACCGCCACTGAACTTATCACCACACAGACACAAAGCTGCTTCCTGGGTGTCATAAGTTTCTGTCTTCCTTTAATAAGTAGCCGGATCTCTGGGCGATTTGGCTCCATCGTTGTAAACAGTGCTGTTCAGACCCCACAGCCGTATTTGGGAGGTGTCCCAGAACCTCCTCTCCTTCTATGAGAGTGTTGTGCATCATTTTGGTCCCCTCTCGTCATTTGCCAGCAAGATCAGGGACTGTAGCTTCGGGATTGGGTCAGGGGGAGGTCATCAATCCAACTGCATCCATTACATCTTCCTGCAACAGTCTCTCTCACACACTGGATGAGAGTTTCATTTTTGCTCACAAAATGTGCAAGCATCCCGTTCGAGGCCCAACCACGAGCGCACAAACATTCACAACATGCTGGACGTGGGCTCATGTGCGATTTGCACAACTTTCCCAGTCCAATTCTGCATGCGTTTCCCAATTTGCACAACTTTCCCTTGAAAACTGCATCACCCTCACTTTAGTCTGCGGATGGAATTTGCGTAAGTCAAGAAAGGTACACAGATTTCACATTTGATCCTTGCTTGATTTGCACAGTTTTCTCATTTGCACACAGCGCAAGCAGCGATCCAAAATGTGAACAGGAATCGGGGATGAGATTTGCAGCAAGGCAATGTTCAGATTCTGATTCTGTTACTGCCAAAGGAAGTGAGGCAGGTGGCTACCAGGCGGAGGGCCTTCTCTGCTGTGGCACCCCAGCTGTGGAATGAGCTCCCTAAGGAGGTTCGCCTGGCACCTACACTATATTCTTTCAGACGCCCATCGAAGACCTTTTTATTCTCTCAGCATTTTAACAGTCTATAAATTTAATTTTAACTTTTCTGTTTTAAAATTGTATTTTGAATTTTTATTTTTGCACTGCTGCTGATTTTACCCTGGTTGTGCTTCTATATTGTATTTTATATCATGTTTTTATACTGTTTGTTTTATACTTTGAGTGGTTTTAAGTTTTGTGAACCGCCCAGAGAGCTCCGGCTTTTGGGAGGTATGGAAATGCAATAAATAAATAAATAAATAAATAAAATTTGAACACCACTTGTTCACCCATTCCTTACACACAAACTAGTAAAATCCCAAGCCCAGAAAGAGAGAGAGAGAGAGAGAGAGAGAGAGAGAGAGAGATGCTTGATTAGCAAATGTATAGGTCAGTGATAGAATTTCTTTCACTTGAACCCTGGATCCCATCCCATTTTTATCCCCACCCCATTATTATGGCCTTTCTGTTGGGCACTCTTTGTTCTATCCTGCACAAGAGCTCCAGTGGACTTGGTTAAAAAAAAAGGAGGAGGAGGAGGAGGAGAGGAGGAGAAGATGATGAAGAGGAGGAGGAAGAAGAGGAGGAGAAGTAGAGGAGGAGGAGAAGAAGAAGAGGAGGAGGAGGAGGAGGAGAAGAAGAGGGGGAGGAGGAGGAGGAAGAGGAGGAGAGGAGGAGAAGAAGAAGAAGAGGAAGCAGAGGAGGAGGAGGAGAAGAGGAGGAGGAGGAGGAGAAGATGAGGAGGAGGAGGAGAAGCAGAGGAAGAGGAGGAGGAGAAGAAGAGGAGGAGAAGAGGAAGAGGAGGAGGAGAAGAGGAGGAGAAGAAGAAGAGGAGGAGGAGGTAGAAAGGAGGAGGAGGAGAAGCGGAAGAGGAGGAGGAGGAGGAGACGGAGATGGAGACGAAGACGAAGACGAAGACGAAGAAGAAATAATAATGAAGAAATGTCATCATGGTGAGCCTCCTACCGGGACCATGGTCCCCAGCACATGCGTGACCATGCCAGGATTGAGATGAAGGTCCAACTAGTCCAGCCAGTGGCCAGCAGTGGACAATGAATAGAAAACTGGTGGCAAAGCAATTCACATCAGTTTGCAATAGGCTGAACCTATGTGGGGGGATTGAATCATGGGGATTTTTCTTTTTTCACTTTATTATTATTATTATTTTTTACTGTCCCGCTTCCATCAGGCTTATTGTCAGGAGGGGGTTAAGCACTAAGGAGTTCACGGTGGGGCCATACGCTAGGCGCTGAATACAGATGAAGCAATCACATTATTAAAAAAGGCCCCATTCTCTCCCCCCACCCCCCTGCATCCGCCCCTGGTTCATAATAAATTTAGGCTCAACCCATAAGAACACTCACATGAATCGGTTTAGGAAAAATGAGGAGGCAAATCCGTTGGCATTTACAGCTGTGGACGGCTCATAAACTGTGTGAACTGTGTTGCGGGGGGGGGGAATCATTTGCACACACAACTTCTACAGGGGGATCTCATATGCTTAAGATTAAGCTGTTGGATGGATGCATGCCAATGCATCAAAACAGGTCATTGGAAGGGAGCCGTTTACTAAAGAACCGTTAATATGGGAACATCCGAAGAAGCAGGGCTCTGAAAATATTAGCTACTCTGAAAATATTCCATGCAGGAAGAGAATGCAAACAAAGAAAAGCACACAGAAGACACCGAGGGATGGGAGACTGAACGTTCAGTCTCACCAATGTTCTCTGAACACCAGCTTGCTGATTGTGTCTCTTTCATACGCACTCACACATTTGTGATCGCTGTTCCTATGGTGCAAATGGGAAACTATGCAAAATGAACATCTATCAAACGTGGAAGTTGCACCCCCCAAAAATCCTGAATTTGTACAAACACTCCAAAATTGCACACATTTCCCCCACACCCCTGCGTGTTCTCAAAGTTGCTAATTTTGGAAAAGTTAGGCATTGTTCAAAATATGCACACATTGAGGAAGTTGTGCATTTTGAGAAAGCTGTCCATTGTCCAAGAATCAATTTTGCAAACAAAAGTTCAGGAATTTGTGAACATTTGGGGGGAGAAATGGACCCCCCACACTCAGCATGATGGACATGTTTTCAGGAGGCGCTGAAAGGAGTACAAAGTTGGTGCCTGCCTGACCTCCAGAGGCAGGGAATTCCATAGGAGGGGGGCCACCACACTGAAGGCTCTTCCCCCGTGGTGGACTCTGTTTACTGATACTCATCCGTTATCCCTATTTTGTCATTGGGGAGATGGCAAAGAAATTATTCCGCACGTATGCAGAGATGTTGACCCATCTGTTAGCATTGGAATCAATGACCACCAGAGATTAGGTTAAAACAAACAACCCATTTTACCACTGAGTATTTTGGACTTCAACTCCTATCAACCTCAGCCATCATAGCTGATATTCAGGAATGCTGGAAGGCATCATTCAAAAGATCTGGAGGACACCATGTTGCAGAACACCGGCCTATCCAGTGGAATTTTAGGATGCTTTTAGGATGCATTTAGGATGCTTTTAGGATGTTTTTTTTTTTTAGGATGTTTTAACAATGTATACTATGTTTTTAATCAGCATCTTATGTATTTTATACGTAATGTTGTTCCCCGCCTTGATCAAAATGGAGAGGCAGGTAAGAAATATTATTATTATTATTATTATTATTATTATTATTATTATTATTATCATCATCATCATCATCATCATCATCATCCATGGTGGCTGATTAAAACAGCTCCCCAGAAGTTGGTTTCTTTCAGATTTGCTGCCATGCAACTCTCATCATGCTAAGCAAGCCTGACCATTGGCACCAGGTTAAGAAAAGCTGGTTGGAAATTAGGACCAAACTGAAAGTTCACATTCTTTTTTTCTTTAAATGGTTCAATGTTTGGGGAGCAGAGGGAAAAGAGGTGCCCAAAAGTGGGGTACACCTTTTTGAGGGGTGTTTTGGGGGACGTTTCCAAAGGAGAGCGGCAGAAATTATATCCGGCAAGTGTGAAGCCACGTTAATGAATGGTGTTGGGTTGGCAAAGAGAGGGGGTGCGTGAATGAAACCCAACCAGAACCATGTCCCCCTCCCCTCGGGTCTGCCCTTGCAAAGTGAAGAAAAACGTGACAAAACCGAGCACTGTCCTTCGGAGCAGCTGTCTACCCTTAGCCAGGGTTTTCTGAGCCTCTTGTTCTTTCACATCCCCGTACAGACCAAATGAATGTCAAACATGACATACCGTCCAATATTTCACTGATGCAAATAAGGACGCTCTTGTATCCCTGAAACAACACTTCTTATTCTTGTACCAAGGATCACAGCCCGAGCTCATGCCTGCCTATTATACATTGCCGAAGGCTCTTCTCTGCCTCGCTGGTTCTCCTTAGCTTCGTTTTGGATTTCTCAACTAAAAACTCCTGATTGCTGTGGCCTTTCCCCGTAGGAGAGGGGCTCCAGAAATGACTTTCTTGCTCCTGCTTAAAAGGAACAGATATTCAACTACACCTGAAACAGAGGTGTCTGCTCTCCTGAGGGACGAGGGATGGCCCCCAATTCTTCTTGCAGTTGCCGGCCCCACAGTCTTCAATTGGCCATGGCTCTCATCTCAGTGAATCACTTTATGTCACAGGTAGGCTGACTTCAGGTGTGTTGGATCTCCAGGCATGAACCTACTATGGTCAACATCTGAGGCCCTTCTCTGAAGGCCTCCTCCAAGGGAGGTTTGGAGGATGGGAACAAGGGAGAGGATGATCAGGAGTCTGGAAACAAAGCCCTATGAAGAAAGGCTGAAACAGCTGGGCATGTTTAGCCTGGGAAGAGAAGATTGAGGGGAGACATGATAGCACTCTTCAAAGACTTCAAAGGTTGTCACACAGAGCAGGGCCAAGATCTCTTCTCCATCATCCCAGAGTGCAGGACACGGAATAATGGGCTGAAGTTACAGGAAGCCAGATTCCAGCTGGACATCAGGAAAAACTTCCTGACTGTTAAAGCAGTACAACAATGGAACCAGTTACCTAGGGAGGTTGTGGGCTCTCCCACCCTAGAGGCCTTCAAGAGGCAGCTGGACAACCATCTGTCAGGGATGCTTTAGGGTGGATTCCTGCACTGAGTGGGGGGGGGAGGGGTTTGGACTCAATGGCCTTATAGCCCCCTTCCAACTCTACTATTCTATGAATCTATGAATCTATGAGAGGGACTTTTCAGTGGTGTCCCCCCCCCCCAAACTGTGGAATGCTCCCTCCAGCAAGGCCCACCCGGCACCAAGATTGTCATCTTTTCAGTGTAAGGTTCAGACTCCCCATTATTTCCAAGCATTTGATGGCATACAATGGGCTCTTTAATGCATCACCAGTGTTTCAATTGTTTTGTGGGGTGATGGTATTATAAATTTGGTATCTTGTAAGTCACCTTGAGTATTTCTCGATGAAGACATCGAAGAAATCTAACAACAAAAGGGTTTCTTTACTCAAACCACCAAACATCAGAGCCAGGTTCAAAAGACATACACTTATTGTAAAGAGCAGGGTGTCTCTAAACAGATCTTCAGTCTAGGGATTTATTTTCCATATCAGAACTGACCTGACCTCATTATCCTTTCAATCAAAAGTCAACTTCTGGTTACCCCCAAGCTCTCTCCATTTCAGCAGCCTAATTGAGGTGGACAAGGTAATGTTGTTTTGCCATGGTTATAATTTGGGAGCCTGAAAACCCTCTTGCTGATCTAATGCAAATCAGATCTACTGGCAATCCCAGTCCATCATTTTGCCCATTCCTGATTTAAGACCTTTCCCCCATTTTTATATGCTCTGTAGATGGGGTGGTCAGCTTGTGACCTCCTCTGCATTACCGCTTCTGAAATTTTACAAATCCAAAGTCAAAGTGTGCATGTGTGGGTGTGCGCGCGGGCGGGTCTCCGTGAATCTCTTCCTGAACAGGTTATATGACTGCCGTCATAAATAGAAGAAAATGATATAATCAAGGAAGCGAACCGCCTCACACAGTGAAAATTACCGCCATCTAGTCCATCACGGAATATAATGAAACCGACATGATAATAGGCAAGCGTGATGTTCCAGAAGCAGCTCTTATAATTAAAGTGTGTGCTCAACACACTACAGGAATGAGTAGTGTCGGGCGTAATGTGGTGATTTTCAAGACCCTCTTTGCTCTTTGATTGTCTAAGCCTGGGCTGCACTCCGCTGATTTCTCAACCACTGAGAGCAGTGTTGGCCCACCAGCCTCATGAACAACCCAGGATGATTAACATACAATCACAGGCATGTCCATGAGAAGAAAGCTACAGGATGACTTTTATGCTGTGTCTGGTCCTCTAGAGTTCATGTCTCCCACTCTCAGGCCTCAGCTAGACCTACCGGTCTAGCACAACGGAGGGTGAAGATCTCGCGATATTTTTATCGTGAGATCTCCCCCTCTGTTCACACGCGGCGCGCAATGTCCTCAGAGGGAGAGGACATCATGCCCACCATTTTTTAAAAAAGAGGAAGGAGCGCATGAGCGCTTGTGCGCAAAACTTAAGTGTTCTTTAATTTTTCCTGCTCAGCCCACCCCAGCCCAGATGGGCAGAGGTGCCAGCTCCTGGCAAGGAACCGCGAGGAGCTAGGACAAACTGCGACGCATGCCCACACATTCCGCGGTCTCAGGATCAGCCTGAGATCATGGAAAAAGCGGGACTAAAGTGTAGGGCCATATCCCAGAGCAAAGGAGGGATCATCCCTCCCTGCTCCCGGGATCCCCTGTGCATCATGTGATCGCACAGGGACGATCCCAGGATAAAGTCCCATCTACCTACGGCCTCAGTGAGTTGCCATTTTCCATGATATATCAGAAATGTGTGTTGCTTGCATTCTGGCCAAATGGGCAAAAATCACTTCTAAGGATATACATCCCAAGGATGTCCTGTCTGAAACACTGGAAAATAGCTTGGTGTTTGTCCAGAAATTCAAACCCAACCATGCTCCTGATGACATCGTCAGGAATACAACAGTGTGCAAGTGCATTTTGGTGCAGCTCTGGTAGACATTGGCCCTTTGTTGTAGGGCAGGAATGGGGAAGGTGTGACCTTCCAGATGTTGTGGTGGCTACTAGGGCTGATGGAAGTTGCAGTCTGGAGAACTACGTGTTCCCACGTTCATTGTAAGAGAAAAGACGGAGTACCTAAGTGGCACAGGTTAGTGGAAAAGATCATACATATTTCAAAATACTTCTTTGATGTCAGCTATGAAACTGAAATGAAGAGAGGGGATGTTCCTCATAAAGCCACCCATCTTGCCTGTCGGAAACTATTAAGAGGAATTCTAAATAATGTAATAATAATAATAATAATAATAATAATAATAATAATAATAATAATAATAATATAGAAAGGAATTTGAATCAGACAATTTCATGCCCAAATAAAATGTAAGCTTTGGACTTTCTACCTTGCAACAGATGTTTTGTGTTTTATACTCGGGGGGGGGGAACCAAAAACCCCCAACAACAACAACCTGACAGCTTTGTCCTTTTAAACCGCTTTCAGGGTCTAATCTTTCAGATACCCCATTCTTCAACCCCCAGTTTTATTTATTATTAGGATTAGGGCATACTCAAAATAATAAAGGAACACGAATAAAGGAATTAAAAACAAAAGCAAAAACCATGACTCTATTTATTAACTAACCTTTGGGATGGTACAGCTTGGCCTATTTCACTGAGAAAGACCTACCAGCTATCTGTGTGAGAATCAGGCATATCTATGTAAGAATCAGGATTTTTAAGTCCAAAGCGGTGTGTGTGTGTGTGTAGGGTGTGTGGAGAATAATAGCCTGGAATTAAATTAACCAACCAACTAACCAATCCCAATGCTGGTTTAGAATCTGTGTGAGTTTGTTTCAAGAACCTGGGAGTTCGTCCCAGGCATATGGAAACACTTGAGGAGGGACCTACTGTAAAAATATTATTATTATTATTATTATTATTATTATTATTATTATTATTATTATTAGAACATCAGGAGCACAATGCAACAGCTATAGAACTCAGAAAATGACAAAACAGCGAAGCAATTGGCAATCAAAGGAACATCAGACGATTCGCTTTGAAACGAAAACCGCGTGTCACCGTGAGATGTTGAAATGAGAAGTCCACTTATGTCCGACAAAGGCTCACAGGCCGAGGGAAGAAAAGGTTTAAGGGGACCGGGGGGGGGGGGGGAGAGAGAGAGAACGGACAAAGAAAGAACAGTCCAGATCATCTCACAATGGTTTAACAACAACAACCCACAACATTCTTAGGGTCTTTGTGTAGCAACTTTTCTGGAAAGAACCCAATCTCTTTTCTTTCTTTTTTTTAAAAAAAGAAATATCTGATGCTAAAAGTGATTATAGAAGAAGATTTGCTCAGCTTAGAACATGAATGTCTCCCTGGGCAGAGGCGCTCGCTAAAATGAGTTTGGGAACCAGTGGGGAGGAGGTGTGGAATGTGGGCGCTTCAGAAGAAGCGATTGGGGAGCAAAGCCAAATTGGCAGTTGCTTTCATCTCCATCCCTGCTGCTGGGATTCCACATGGGCTCCTTTGTCCACTCATGGACTTAACCGTTACGGATTTCATCGCCACCTGCGCTCAAACGGCATTTGTTCAAGCCAAGTGAGCAAAGACACGCTAGCATCAGCACAGCGGAGGGGTGGGGAAAGACTGAGGCAGCCTCGGGACTATTTTTTCCATTTCTTCGTTGCATTTATGAAATTTGGAGCCTGCCCTGTGGTCAAATCAGCCCTCTACAAACAGAAAGATGGGAAGTGTTGCTTCTGCAAGAACCAAGGCCTAAAATTCCCAAGTTTGGCCCCGTTCAGACAACACGCTAAACCATGCTGCTTAACCACAAAATGGTTCATGGAATGCCTTGACCTTAATGCTTTCCATGAACCGTTTTGTGGTTAATCAGCGTTTTGCGGTTTAACGTGTTGTCTGAACCAGGCCACTGTGATGTCTCAGCATCCCTGGGCCAAAGGTTTCACATAAGTTCCAACTGCCTCCTATTTAGTTACGGTGGGATGCAATGGTGGCCAGCGGATCCAATGTCACTGGGCCAGTGAATCTGCTCAGGGTTTCACTCAGAACGCGTCGGAATGGTACAGGAGCTGTCCGCTTTACATAGCTCCTTTGGGGTTCTGACTGAAGCATGGAGCAAATTCATTGCTCCACTGACATCCAAGCCACCAGCCTCCACTGATGGGATGGATCCAGATTGATGCTGGATCTACTGCAGTGATGGAAGTTGACTTCCCGGTCCCTTCCTCCACACAGTAGCTCCTCCAGGCCCCTGAAAATACCATTTAGAGAGTCAGAAGAATAAGTTGAATGAGGTAGTCTGTGGTGTAGGGGGGATGGGGGGAATCAGCCAAAAATCAGGAGAGTGACTTTTCACAACTGGAGGCCTTCTTCTCGCAGACGCTCCCTTCCTCTCATGGAAGGCACATCCTGAATTCAGCCCTACATGTTTATCCTGTCCTTACTCCTCCTGTGCAGCCATAAATGTTGAAGTGCAGGAGCTCATCATCATAACATTGAGCCAATTCACAAGACATGACGAACCCAACAACAAACCATGGTTAAGTACTGGGTTGTTTAGCCCATAAACAGCCCCTGATTAAAGCAGGATTGGCATGTATCCAATCTCTCCTACTTATCCCCAGATTTCTATGAATCTGATCCACAGATTCGATGGATCGGTTTTTCACGAGTCACATGATTCCAACAACCTGTGGACCACTTTTCTTTTCTTTTTTTACTGTCCAGATTTTTATGCAAATTTGGCCATAGAAAAGTTATCGATCTATCTGCCAAAACGCACATTTCTCTCATAGGTTAAATTATGAAAATGCACATTTGGATTATATTTGTGTGTTTTAGGGGGAATTTGCCCATTTGAGGGAATTTGTGGGTTTTGCAAGTGCAAATATGCAGAAATGCAAATTTGTACAAATGTGAATTTGCCCAAATTCATGAAATAAGTCAAAAAAATAAAAATCAGATTCCGTCAATGAATGAATGTTGGAATGAAAAGCACATGGCAAACCATGAAATGCAGCTGGGATGGATTTTACAAAATCCGTCCCTCCCTAGGTTGAGGGGAGGGCTGCATCCTCAAGCCAGGAAAGTATATGAAGGTTGGTGGCGAGAGCTTTCCATAAAATGTGGTGACCAATGGCTCTTTGGAATCCAAGTCTTCCTCAGGGTGCTGCTGAGTCTTAAAACTAGGGGTCATGAGAACAGAGCAAGCCAGTGCAGCCCCATTTCCAGACCTGCACAGGATTGGATTCTGGTGGGCCTGAACGCTTGCGTAAGGGTCTTCTTGGCTTCCGGATCAATGTAGGGCAAGTTTTGCAGAGTGAACCAAGAAAACGTACAGCAAATATAGAGGAGCCATCAGCAATGTGTAATAGCGTTATCCATGGTATAAAAATAGGGTGTTCCAAACCTGACCGGCAGATCTGAAATGGCTCAAGCAGAAAATGTTTACAGCATTTCTCTACCCTCAACGTCCCTGCATTGTGTATTTTTCAAATCTCTTTTCAACTTTGGAAGCACCCAAATCTCTCTGACTCTCTCTCTCTCTGTCTCTCATGCTGCTTTCCATTTCCACAGTTCCACAACAAAACAGAAACACTGGAAAACATTAGTTCCTCCACGAAACAAAATTCATTTCCCAATGATTATTCCAGGAGATTCATCCTGCCATGCCAGCCCCTAATTATATTTCACTTGTCAATTAATTAAAAACATTCTACCTAAAATACGACGGTGTGGGGGGGGGTGTGCACACGGGATTTTCTACTTCATTATTTAAAGTTTGGGGGGGCACAAAAAATGGGGGGAGGAAAAGAAAATATATAGTGGGATACGATTAGATGTTAGCAGACGGTGGTCTCGGCAGGGTTTCAATTATCCTTTGCATAATAGGTCCTTAATTCAATACAGAGCTGTAATTAAGAATGTAATTAAACTCAGAAAGTATTGCTGATGTCATCATGCCAAAAGAGCACCTGGTGGGATGCATTAGTACTACAAAGTGGGACTCAAATTCAAACAAACCACCTCGACAGTGCACTCTGCTGAGTTATTGGCATTTTCAGCTGTTGGATCAGACCTCTTCACCCTAGTGTGGGGGAAGGGGTTTGGGAGCCTGGATCAGACTCAGAATCTGAAGAAGAAGAGGAAGAAGGAGGAGGAGGAGGACCAGGACCAGGACCAGGACCAGGACCAGCCAAAACAGAAAGCAGGGAAGGAGATTCTCCAAGACTCTTCAAGAGTCAAGGATGACTCTTCCCAAGAGCTTATCAGTCAGGATGCCAGAGACCATCCTCCTCCCATCCCTGGGAACTCAGCCTCTGTTGGAGAGGGAGGGGAATTTGGTGATGACAGATCCCAGAGTCTGCTGCAGGGCCAAGCGGGCGGAGTTGAGAGGAAGTGGGGGATGATCCCTTAGGATAGCCACTCATTGGAGGCTTCTCTGAAAACACCCTCCTTGAGGTAAAGTGCCAGATGGACTATGTGGAAACTCTCCACTTTAGTTGAAAGGCAACTGCCTAGCTTTGTCAGTGTAATTGTGCTTAGGAGATAGCTCCTAGCATTCACATTCCCGTCAGGTGTGAAGAGATGTGTATTTGTTGAAAAAAAGCATTGCAGATTGCATGGCGGACCTCTTTACTGGCTTGCATCTCAGCAGGAGAGCTTAGATCACAACATGAGCTCAGACTTGAATCAAGGCATGTTGAGGTGCTCACTGGCACCCCTTATGGTGACCCGTTGAAGAATCATGTAAGATTCAACTACCTCCAAAAGAACTTGCCCGGTCATTAAGATCTTCTGCAGAGGCCCTTCCTCGGATGTCTCCAACAGTTCCCCCTGGAAACACATATTTCTTGGTTCTCTTGTATAGATATGAGAGACAACATAGTACAGTGGTTACAGTACCACACTAAATCCCCACACGGCAGTGAAGGCCACAGGGAGACTTTGGGCCAGTCACTCTCTCTTTCACCTAATCTACCTCACGGGGTTTTTGAGAGAGTAAAAATGGGTGTGTGGGAGGATACGTTCCTCTCAGAATTCACAAGGAACAAATTCTTCAAAATACACCTTGCCTACCATTAGGGAAGCTTGAATTATTCTTTGTGACTTTCTGAGAGGAACACATCTGATCCACCCTGCCTGGAGTCATCTGCAGGTCGGGACATAGTTATCCTTGGGATTTTGCACTTCTCCAAATTTTGCAAGGCCATCCTTCACCTCAAAAAGATAAAAATAACCCAGGACCTTTTCTTCTGTCTAAATAGAAGGTAGAAGTTTGAGCCTCAAGACTTAACCACCTAAGGTGCCCTCTCTGAAACAAGAACCAATGAGACCAATTTTGACTTCCATCTTGAAACAACAGTCACCGAAGGGTGGGGGGGGGGACCTAATAAAATATGAGTTGCTTTTCAAATAGCCTCTTTACATAATTGTGATTCTCCTCAGTAAATGTTCCCTGAGGCGGATGAATCTTCGCTCTCCACGCATCGTGACATTATAGCTCAAGATGACCACGTTTAAATGTCAGGCAAAGCTTCTCATTACAGTCTTGTGGCTTCGTCACTCCGGCTAATTTAATTTTAAATGAATTTTCAAGAGCCGACTGGAAAAAGTTCAACAGGAGCCTACAGCTGCGAGGGTCTACTCACAGCGTCAAAATATAGTGACATCCGAATTTTACCCATGAAATCACCATTACTCTGCAGCTCCTCAGGTGTAAACAGGGCTGGGATATACCATTGTGCACATGGCTGTGCACATTTTTCATTGTGCACATTTTTCAAAAGTATGCATTTCCCCATTTTTGTGCATATTTTTCAAAAGTGTGCATTTTTGTCAGAAAGGCAGTTGCTTCAAAAACTCTGGGTGGAACCTAGGGTTGTCAACTCTCTTTTGATATAGGTCAACCTCTGAACCTTCCCTTGACTGCATGAAGAAACCAATGTTGTATACAGGTGAATGCTTCTCCAGAATACCTGTAAACATCCCAGGAACATCAATAGCAAGGCCTCCCCTTGACGTTGATAACAACGGTTTTGTGGCCTAGTAGGAATGGAGTTTGATAACAAGGTTGTGAGGGATTGTGTTTGATCCAGAACAAGGCATTCCTAGGAGACGTGGTCCTTTGAGGCCAGTAAATACAATAGCAAGATGCTTTTTTAAAGATGAAGAAAAGAATTCAGCCAAGATGTGAAAGCTCCTTCCAACTCTGGTCAGGTGGAAGAAAAGGTCAACACTATATTGGGTAAACAGATTTAAAGGGAAGAAGGCTTTCAAGTAACAATCCTGCTAGTTACCCAGCGGCATTGTTGCCTCAACATGGCAGCACTAGGCCCAAGTGGCCTGGGCTACTAGGCCCAAGTGACCTCAGCTAGTAGGCCCAAGTGGCCTTGGCTACTAGGCACAAGTGGCCTCAGGTACTAGGCCCAAGTGGCCTGGGCTACTAGGCCCAAGTGGCCTCAGGTACTAGGCCCAAGTGGCCTGGGCTAGTAGTGATGCAAATGCAGTCCACCAATCGCATATGCATGTCTACAGTGGGATTGATAAAGCCCTTACTTTTGCTTCCTGTCTTAGATTACAAAGAAAGACGGGGTTCCCCCTAAACCCACGCTCCCCCAAAACCCAGGAGCTACGTGGGAAGAAGTAACCTTGCAAAAATGATGCATCTGTTCTGATGGGATGAGGATCGTCAGCAAATCGCTTCTTTGTGTCAGGCGCAAACATCTGTAGCGATATGGAGACGTTCTCACATCCCCGAATACCTGCATATTTCTAGATAATTTTCAGAGTTTGTAAACAAATCTTGTTTGCAAACCCCGGCCCAGCCTCAGCAGGTGGCAACTGGCCCTTAGCCTCGCCGTTCTCTCCTGTGGGGACTGGGGGAAATTAGCTTCTGCAAAGACATCAATACTATATTATCTTCTCCACGGTGGCAAGTCATTGTTTGCTACTTTTTATTCCAGGCCAGTAGAGAGATAAGCGTTTTGTTTCTGCCATGCACAAAAGGAAAACATTCTGATTATATGAAAGACTGGAAAATCAAAATAACAAATCACAAACACACACACACACACACAGACTCACACACACAGAGCACAAAGCATTTTCAACTGCAGCCAGAAAGCCCGATCCTGATCATGTTTACAGAGAAGTAAATCCCATTTACCTCAAAGACATAGGCTCACACAGCTACAAGCTTCATATAGAGCACTTTCCCAAGTGCTCAAAACATTTCAGTCCTGTCTTCCTAGGGATCTGTAAGGAAGCAAATGCTCCAGCTAGACTATTTTCTGGTAAATGTCGCCAGCAAAATATTGTTTTTATTTCAGTGTTTTGGGGCTCTCTTGTTCAAAGTGTCATTCGTCAGTATTCTGCCTTATTCTAGAAGTTAAATATCCGAGTTTGTTAGGGGGAGAATGCAGGTAGGGCGGCTTTTTCATTGCATTCCTGCTAATTCTCATTGGCGTGAATGCGCAGTTGCGCAAATGCGCATTCATCAATGCACATGAGCACAGATGTGAATTAGCGCAAATACGCCCACCCACCCAAAGCGAAAAGCCGGTTTGCAAGTCTGTGGAATCCGTGTGACTTGGAAAAAGCCGCTCTGCTAAGGAATCACAGGTTGGTTTCATAGAAGCCCAAACTCATTTGAACATTTTGCAGATTTTTTCCAACGTCCCTAAACCCCTGATGTTGCCACTATCATATGTGGCCATGTCCAGGGGCCCCAGGAACGCAGTTTCAAAAAACCATGCCAAATCTGAATTGGATCAGGGGAAGCATCACCCACTCCTGGCTGCTTATAGTCACCCAAGACTTTTCACCCTATTTGAACGTTGTTCTCCAGCTCCTATGTGGGACATGGACATATATTAAGCCCTTTCGTCTTTCATACGTAATCCTCCTTCTCCTCCTCTCCGTTTTATCCTCACAACAACCCCGTGAGGTAGTTTGGGCTGAGAGTCTCTCACTGGCCCAAAGTCACCCATTGAGCTTCCATGGCCTAGTGGGGATTCGAACCCAGACCTCCCAACTCCCAGTCCAACACTCCATCCACTACACCACACTGGCTCTATAGAGAGAGAAACAGAAATCCACCCCCCCCCCAGTTGTAACTCAGAGGTTAATAGCATAGTCCATTAAAATGTCTCTCGAAATACTTCCTACGTTTTAGACAGGGATGCTGGATATTTATAGGCCTAACTTTCTCTCTTTCTTACTTCAGTATTCATCCGTTTGCAAAAACTGTCCAGAGAAAACTAGATCAAGGCCTTCTCTCAGCACTTGCAGAACGCCCAGCGAAGGAACCAGATGGGTTTCTTCTCGCCCTCCTCTGATTCTACACTGAAACAGAGAGAAAATAAAATCCGCACACTAAATCCTAACCTCCATTATACCAACCAGAAACCCGAGGGAATTAAGTGCTTTGTATTTACTTTCTACGCTCTACTATATATATATATATATATATATATATATATATATATATATATAAAACCAGCATGTTCAAGAGACCACTGCAACTCTGCTCCTTCCAAATATGTAAGCAAACATTTTTTTTAGGAACGCTCCATTTTCAGAACCTTTCTCCCCTCGCCCCCACCTCTCTCTTTAAAGTTCTCCTCTTCAGTGGTAAAGTCATTCATCATTGGATTTTTTGTTTGTTTTGTCAAGCAATATATTTTTACTTTTGATTTTCTTTGTATTTTTTCAAAGCCTTTTAAAAAAAACACAGCTCTCAAATCAGCATATTTACGTATTATGCAACTGACTCACTCCTTCTTTCCAAATCTCAGAGAGGCTATATGTTTACATCTCGCTGGACACAGCTAGGCACTTACTGGGGCCACCACCATTTTGTCTCACCAATGTAGGTGAGCAAAATGGGGTTCAATGATGTTTTCTAGAATCCCCTCCAATTCATTTCCATTCCTGATACAGCGCCTAACTTGATTTGCAGCGAGTCAGGCCAATTTGCAGATTTTCCAGGTGTTTTTAGCATCCCCCCCCCAAAAAAAACGATTCTGTGATTTGCACAAATTTCTGAACAGCAAATTTGCACAAATCCAACTGTGGGTTATGCAAATTCAGCTGTGATTTGTGCAAATTGGAGAACCTGGGGGGGGGGTGCAGAAAATATTTAGAATATCTACAAATTAGCACCAAAAAATATTCCTGGAGTTCAGGGAAAGCCCACATCCGTGCATGCCATGGAACTCCATCAAGTCAAAAAAGAATCAGATCCCCAAGCAATGGCCATCCCTACACTAATGTGACAGCTGTGAGTACTGTGCCTTTGAGCAGAAAATATAATTGCCCTGTGACAGTTATCCCTCAAGTTCAACATCAAGCCCAGAGATAGGAAGTACTGTTGCATTCATGTTCTGCTTATGAGATGAATTGTGGCATTTGTTAGGTCCTTTCTAAGTTTGATCCTTTCTAAGTTCATTCTGAAATGGAACAGCCCACTGACAGATAAGATCGTATCGTTTTTTCTGCGCATTTGTTTTGGCTTTAGAAGTGGCCTCTCAAAGGAGGAGGAGGAGGAGGAGGAAGAGGAGGAGGAGAAAAAAGGCTGGATCACACAAGCTGGTGATCTAAGAGGTGCCAAGCTAGCCCTTAGCAAATGTCTTAAGCAGTTTTGTTAGCATCACAATTCGCCGAAGCCTGCTGTCTGAGAGCAAAGTTCACTGAATTGCCTGGGGGCGTGAGAATTCTTGTAATTTTAGCAACACAAATGGTGTTGTATACATAAGATTCAACCTAAAGAAATTAATATTATTTGCGGGAGGAAGAGAGAGGCAGAGAAGAGGAAGGAGAAGGAGAGAAAGAAAGAAGTTGATGTCCTCAGGTCAATTCACTCACTAGAGCAGAAATGAGGTGGTGGTGGGGATGAGGGACCTGAGGCTATGTATTGACCCAAAATAGAGTGAGCACATTGAGAGAGAGAGAGAGAGAGAGAGAGAGAGAGAGAGAGAGAGAGAGAGAGAGAGAGAGAGAGACTTTCCACTTACTAACTTGAACAGACACAGGAAGTGCAAAAGCAAAATTATCTGAAGCTGAAAACATCCTCCTCAGGCTTTTGCCACATCTTTACCACTTAGGAAAGGGTTTTTTTTCCCCTTTTTCTTCTTTTTTAACAAGATTTTTAAAAAACGAAATCTGTGAAATTTTGAATGTGCTATTCAGATGTCCCTCTTTCAAAGAGTTGTATTTATAAGAACAGGAGGTGGTTCCGGCACAGTACGGTGGCTACAAGTTCATGCAACCTGCTGAAAGGATGGAATGTTGGGAGAATATGGTGGAAGTTTGGAAGTAAAGAGAAAAACGAGACCATAAAATAAATGTGCAGTACTTGGGTAGGGCAGGTTGGATGGATCTTCTGTTCAGAATGAAGGTTTAGTTCATGTGTCTTTGTCACTTGATGATGACACCATGGCAGGATCTACACTACTGCTTATAACGGTTTATAATGGTTATGACAACTGTTCAGGCCCAGGACACATTACATATACAGTTTTTACACTGTTTTAAAAGTGTTATATCCTGCTTGGTGTAGATTGGCCAAATGGCCTGCATGCATCCATGTGCTATGAAAGAGAAATGTCCCAAAGAGTCTTGCACAACCTCAGCCCTATGAGGAGAGACTGAAAGAACTGGGCATGTTTAGCCTGGAGAAGAGAAGGCTGAGGGGAGACAGGATAGCGCTCTTCCAATACTTGAAAGGTTGTCACGCAGAGGAGGGCCAGGATCTCTTCTTGACCCTCCCAGAGTGCAGGACATGGAATCAAGTTACAGGAAGCCAGATTCTGGCTGGACATCAGGAAAAACTTCCTGACTGTTAGAGCAGTACGACAATGGCAACCATGACCTTGGGAGGTTGTGGGCTCTCCCACACTTGAGGCATTCAAGAGGCAGCTGGACAGCCATCCATCAGGGATGCTTTAGGGTGGATTCCTGCAATGAGAAGTGGGTTGGACTTGATGGCCTTAGAGGCCCCTTCCAACTCTACTATTCCATGATTCTATGGAGTTATTCTCTTTCTCTCATAATACTTGAAAGCTGGGGTCATCCCATGAATCTGAATGGTGGTAAAGACAGGATAGAGAAGAGAAAATAAACACACATCTTTCCACTGTATACCACTGCTTCCATCAATCTCCTCTGTCTCCCTTGTTCAACCCCACAAATAACAATAACCACAAACACAACAACAACAACAACAACCTGGTCCACAAGTTTGTGTGACTCAAAAAAAGCCGGTCTGGTGTGGAATCCAAAGTTCAGATAAATAGAGATTCAAACTAACTTTAATCCGTTCTGGGTTTCTCCAGCGCCATCCCTTTCTCTGCGTGGTGTCCTCTGTACCCCCTCCAGCCATGTCTCTTTTGCCAGAAAAACAACAAGAGCAACCACCCACTAATTAATTTCACTCACCCTTGGCCTCCCCTGTTGAGATACACCCTGAAACCTCAGAGCAATCGTCTTGGGGGGTGGGGGGGGAGAAAGAAAAATAAGAGGTTGCCCAAGGCTCGTAAAGGCAGCTCCAAAAGCCAAGAGTCTTTTATTAGTAAGCTTCTTACGTCATTCCCAACAGCACAGCCGATGCCAACAGGATAAGATGAGAAATAAATTTGTTTACGGGTCAAGAGGAATACAGCGGCGACAAAACCAACAAGGGACTAGAGGCCTGCATCTATCTCTCTCTCTCTCTCTCTCTCTCTCTCTCTCTCTTTTCGGCTTCACTACCAATATTGTTTCTTAACTGGCACCTGGAACCTTCAAAAGCCACAAAAGAGCAGATGGGCGAAGGAGGAGGACCAGCCCCTACGGAAAGCTTCGGAGGCATCACGGTTTTAAAAAGCAACAGCAGCAGCAAACGAACGAAGCAAACAAACTTGCTAGCGTCTAAGAGGGAGAGAGGCAGGAGGTCCACAGCAGAATTCAGATCAAGAAATTGAGAAGAGATGAAAAAGACATTAAAAAAAAGAGTATCCAATTGCTTTTGCTTAGATGTTTTGTATTGCTGCAATTGTGTGCCATAAGCAGTTTATTTTCTTTTGGTCTTTCTTCTTCTTCTTCTTCTTCTTCTTCTTCTTCTTCTTCTTCTTCTTCTTCTTCTTCTTCTTCTTCTTCTTCTTCTCTCTCTCTCTCTCTCTCTCTCTCTCTCTCTCACACACACACACACACAGCACTTCTTAATTAGATATAATGATAGCCAAAAGTGTAACCATCTTCCACACAATCTAGTGAGATGAAACTGGGCACATTTATGGTATTAATTAACTGCCCACCCCCCAAATATAGTAAATTTTAGGTCTCCCCCCCCCCCCCATTTTAGAGCTATTGGGAAATAGCTCAGCCCCACACTGTTTGTCCAGGCATGAGTGGTCTACAGTAGATGCCCACCCTAATTAACATTTCCCCACCCACACCCGCCCCGATGTTGTTTGAAATGTACACAGGAGAAGTGGTTGGGTTTCCCCCAAATTGGGAGGGGAGATACTTCGCCCTTCAAACTATCAAACAGCCTTCCAAAAGAGGACAGAAGTGTCCCTCAAACCTTCTCTCGGGAGGAGGGAAAGGCGGCCTAGTAATTAGAGCCTCAAGCACAGGGCTGTCCTTTCCGGAAATGTAATACCCATCTTATGAAACAGCTTGCTGTGCCTTAACTGGAGCCAAAGCACTGATGGCATCCGGTGGGTCGCTAATACTATTCAGGAGCAGGGTTTTTCTTTCTTTCTCAGGCCTTAGCTAGACCTAAGTTTTATCCTGGGATCATCCTGAGGTCGTCCCTGCCTGCTCCTAGGATCCCATGTGTGTCATTTACATGAACAGGGATGACCCCGGGATGACCCGGGATAAACCTTTGGTCTAGCTAAGGCCTAAGTCTCTGTGTCCGGTGTCACTCCAAATTATTGCACATGGATGGAGGGAAGAAAATGTCCCCAGAGTATTTTCAGCGACAACAACCAACAATAGCATGTGCCATCAATGTGGCAAACTTTGTCCACTACTTCTCGATTTGGTTACACCCAGCACGTCCACCCTTAAGGGCAAAGATGGAAAGAACGTAAGACATGATACCCCAGGCCCATCAACTAAGACCCAGAACAGACATGCCCATACGAATTCATATCTAGCAGCTTCATCTCTCTCTCTTTCTCTCTCTCCCTCTCTCTCTCCCTTTTCAATTTTACTGTAGAGTAGATGCAGGAGCCCTGATCCAGATTGTGAGCGTAGAGTAGGAGGGCTTTTAAGATTTTACTCAGGCCCCCACAACTGCTCCGGAGTAAAAACAAAAATAAAAGAGGTAGATTTAGAGTAATGTCTATTTCAGACCTTAAAAGAAAGCTGAAGTCCAGCTAAGCCTAACCCATGAATCTTCCATATCCCACGTTATACAGGGCTTCCTCTGCCCTGTCCCATGTGTGCACACCTGTACAGTTCACACTGTGCTGCAACAGGTAGTAAGCATCAATGAACTGCAGCCCACATTGCAGGAGTGAAGAATTGACAGCAAGGTCTAAGTGAAGGGCAGAGTGTGGAAGTCAGAGACCAGGAGCTTGGGAATTCTGCAAATCTTTAAGAACCCCTCCGCGATAGATGGCACTGTTATATGCGGTGACGCATAAGCTTCTGGAGGGCGAAGGGTGGAAGAAAGGTAAAAGGGTGGAGAAGCTGGAAGGAATTTATGGAGTCAATGTGGGCCGTTGCTGTTGTTGTTTTTCTCCTGACTCTGTTGCATCAGAACTCATGGCGGTCAAAGGCGGTTTTGCCCTCAAGACAAATTGGCTCTCAGGGAATATTGACCTGGATGGGATTCCCCAATGCTTAGGGCTGGAGAAATGATCTATTCAAGCTGGGAAGAAAGATTACAAAAGGATCGTCGCTGGGTAAAAACGAGGGTGGGGGAGGTGGAAATGCCCCCTGAAAGATGTGACGTTGTTCCTCTGCTAGACTCCTGCTCTGCAATCATCAACCCACCCAGTCCCAGCACACTTGCTCTCTGCTTACACAGCAGTCTGGTCAAGTGGTCTACTAATCCACTTAAAACACACACAACACGTTAGCAGACTCTCCCATGATAGTCATTTGTAACACGCTTGCGGCCTGCAAAAGAAGAGGGCGGAGGGTGAAGAGCACTCTTCTCGTTTATGAAGCCTTCCTTAGTTGGTCTCCTAGAGCTGGTGCCTGCTCGCCACAGGCGAGCACTAATGGAACACTGCGTACTGCATCCTGCACCTTGATGGGAGAAGGGGGAGGTTGATAGGGAACCGGCCTAGATTTGTGGCAGGATGCATGTGTGTGTTATGTGACATGGCTTTCCAATTGGAGGGATGCACTCTCCCTCCAATTCTGGGATAGGTTTTATATCCTATCCCACATTAACAATGATCCAGGGTCCCACAGCACCCAGAAAGGGTGGAGATGAGGTAACAACCACCCAGAGAATGGCAGGTGACGAGAGCATCAGGGTAGCAGAAGCAAAGTCCATTTTATTCTTGCGGACATGATGGTGCTAGGATTTAAGCGAGTTTAAAATGCAAAAACTGCACATACCGGGAGTATTATTTATTTATTTATTTATTTAAAGCAGGGTTGGTAAACATTTTGACATCTAAAGACTGCTGAAACTGCTGTAAAGCATGCTGAGGG
The DNA here is from genome assembly GCF_023053635.1 of Elgaria multicarinata webbii. Taxonomy (NCBI): domain Eukaryota; kingdom Metazoa; phylum Chordata; class Lepidosauria; order Squamata; family Anguidae; genus Elgaria; species Elgaria multicarinata. The sequence goes on along the minus strand of NC_086188.1, from coordinate 6,294,056 downwards.
GCAGAGATCAATGTGATTTGTGTGCTTCACAAGGCCAACGAATGGGGTTGGGGGGACCCTAAAACTATTAAGTCCAGGATCTAAAATGACCTAGCTGCACCAACAATCACTGTTAGCTCCATGGCGTTTAAAGCGTCACCTCCCCACAATATCCACCCCACCCCCCACCCCCCACGAAGCTCCTGATGAAAGGCACAGGAGCAAATCAGGCGAGGCTGTTGCTGTTTCCCTCCCTTGGTAAGTTGGCAACCTTCCTTCCCTCCAGAAGCACTTGTCAATGAGCAACTCGGGTGGAGATTCGCTTTGCAAAAAGAAAAAGAAAAGAAGACAAAACTCACCTCTCCACAGCAGAGCTCGCAAAAGTAAGCTGAAGGCCAGGAAGGGGGCAGGCGACAGGGCACCCATGATGACGGTCCCCCAGCAGGGTCGGTTTTGGGGTGAGGGATCTTGGAGAGGGGAGGTTTCTGCGGCTTCCGCTCAGGAGTCAAGGGCAGTTCTTAAATTCTCCCAGCACAGCATTGCTTCAGAGCCGGCTCAGAGTTCCACTCCGTCACCCCTCTTGTGGCGGATCGCCTTTTTTCCTTGCCATGTCTGATTTCTTCCTAGATGGGGCTTCAAGCGCCCCCCCAAATCTCCCCGCCGCCTAGTCATTCAGAGACGCTTCTTCTACTGGGTAAGGTGCGTGACTCCGGCTAAAGGACCATCCAGGAGAGGAAACGGGGGGAGGGATGGAGAGACATCAAAAATACTCCAATCGCTCTGCAAACTTTCTTTCCCCCACGCCACCCCCTTCCTCCAGCGAGTCGCCGGTTCGAGCCCAGGCGCTGCGTAAAAAAAAGTTGGAAACAAGAAAGAAAAGAGGAAAGGGGGGGGGAATAATATATATATATATATATTAGGGGGAGTGATGGGGGAGATAAATCCGGATGCTTCTCGTGCCGTTTTCTTTCTTCCCTGTTTGGAAGCAATTCTAGCAGGCGCATCCAAAACTAAAAAAAATAAAAATAAAGACACGACCTTTGTGTTGGTTGGGTTGTTTATTTATGCGCGTGCTCGCTCTCTGGGCTGTGTTGGGTTCTCGCTGGGGGATGAGCGCTTTTCTCCGTCCAGCCACTCATTCGCTTCGGATCGCTGCAAAAAAAGAAAAAGAACAAGAAAACGAGAAGAAAAAGAAGAGAAGGGGGGAAAGCCTCCAGCGATCGAGAGGGAAACAGAGAGACACACACACAGCTGGAGAGGCTTTACGGGAGACGGAGTCTCCATCACACAACAGACAGTGGCACGCAGAGAGAGAGAGACAGAGAGAGAGAGAGAGCGGAGGCGGTAACCTTTGGGGCTCCCTCCAATCGGAGCAGGGGACTCGTGAGTGTGTGTGTGTGTGTGTGTGTGTGTGTGTGTGTGTGTGTGTGTGTGTGTGTGTGAGAGAGAGAGAGAGAGAGAGAGAGAGAGAGAGAGTTTTCTTGTGGGTCTGGAATGGGAAAAGTCGTGGGCGCTTCCTCCTCCAACATTCCAGAAGCACCGTAGTCCGGATCCGACAGGCGTAGAAGTGGCAGCACCGCAGATTTATTATTATTATTATTATTATTATTATTATTATTATTATTTACATCTATATGCTGCCCCATAGCCGAAGCTCTCTGGGCGGGTTACAGAGATGAAAAATATGGAACATTAAAAATCAACATACAACATTTAAAACCATTAAAAAAAAAACACTTAAAAATTCATCACACACACATTTAAAACAACTATGAACTCTCAGCAGATCTGGGGCCAATTGCAAACTCGGCATACGCTGTTAAATGCCTGGGAGAAGAGAAAAGTCTTGACCTGGCGCCGGAAAGAAAATGTTGGCACCAGGTGGGCCTCGTCGGGGAGATCATTCCTTAATTGGGGGGCCACCACTGAAAAGGCCCTCTCTTTTGCTGCCCTCCTCTGAGCTTCCCTTGGAGTAGGCACCTGAAGGAGGACCTTAGATGTTGAACGTAGTGTTTGGGTAGGTTCATATCATCAGGTACTGTGGTCCCAAGCCGTGTAAGGCTTCATAGGTCAAAACCAGCACCTTGAACTGGGCTCAGAAACATACAGGCAGCCCATGCAAGCGGACCAGAGCAGGTGTTATATGGTTGAACCTTCTGGTTCCCGAAATCAATCTGGCCGCTGCATTTTGCACGAGCTGCAGCTTCCGAACCGTCTTCAAAGGCAGCCCTACGTAGAGTGCATTGCAGTAATCTAACTTGGAGGTTACCAGAGCATGGACAACTGAAGCCAGGCTATTATTTATTTATTTATTTATTTATCATACTTATACCCCGCTCCTCAGCCAAAAAAGGCTCTCGGAGCGGCTTACACTTAGCAAAAAAGACAGGGGCATTTTCAGAAACATACTGTTGCTGATGACCAAGTTGGTGTGATGAGACCAGGGCAGATTCTACACTACTGCTTTAAAATGGTTTGTAACAGCACTGACAACTGTTGAGGCCCGGGACACACTCCATATACAGTTTTCAAGCCGTTTTCGAAGTGTCATATCCTGCTTGGTGTAGATCTGGTAGGACAGGATCTACACTACTGCTTTATAATGGAATTGAAGTGCACTGACAACTGTTGTGGCCCATAACCCCAATGGTGTTAGTCTGCTGTGTGTGTGTGTGTGTGTGTGTGTATATATATATATATATATATATATATATATATATATGACATCAAGTCTTCTGTCGCTTTATAATGATTAACGTATTTATTTGTTTATTTAATTTTTATCCTGTGCCCCAGCCAAAGAGTCTCCCATCAAGAGTGTCCCTGTCCGGAAGTTTACAGTCGGAAAAGACACAACCCTCAAGGAATAGGTATGGGGAGGGAAGAGAAAAGAAGCAGAGCCCACTTTGTCTAATTGTGAAATGACACCCTGCATAAAACAAGAAAAAAAATAAGACAATGAGCAGACTGGGATGGCCTAGAGTTTAAGATTGGGGGGGGCTGTTTTGCTCCTTCCTTTTTTAAACTTCGGTGGACCATTTTTGTTCCGCCTGGCATCGGAATGGTTTTAAATGCCATTTTTCTTTCTGTTTTTAAAGATAACACTCTCTTTTTTTCTTGTGTTGTTTGTTTTAGAAACTTTGCTACGGCTACTGGTCCTCATGGCTAAGTGCAACATCCAGTATCAGAGGCAGTAAGCCTGTATACACCAGTTGCTGGGGAACATGGGTAGGAGGGTGATGTTGCACTCATGTCCTACTTGTGGTTACCCAGTCAACAACTGGTTGGCCACTGTGTGAACCGAATGCCAGACTGGATGGAATCTGCTCTGATCCAGCCTGCTTTTTCTTATGTTCTTATTTAATAAGCTTTATTATTGTCATTTTGGCCACCGATTTAGATGGCTTTTAAAGAGGGTTGGATAAATTCCTGGAGGCGTCTGGACAACCATCTGTCAGGGATGTTTAGGGTGGATTCCTGCATTGAGCAGGGGGTTGGACTAGATGGCCTTGTAGGCCCCTTCCAACTCTGCTATTCTATGATTCTATGAATGTTATCCATGGCTACTAGTCCTGATGGCTCTATGCTACCTCCAGTATCAGAGGCAGTAAGCCTGTATACACCTGTTCTTTCCTGGCCTTGCTCATCCTGGTATGTAGAAATGTGGTTCAGGGGTATTGAAACTGAGGGCCAAATTCAATTTTGGAGAAGGTCTTGGGGGCTAGATTCAAGTTGCTGGCAGTTCCAAAGACAACATGGACAGGGCCAAAATCCTCCAAACATCAGTGTATTTTAGCTTAAAGTTTTACTGCCAGGAGAAAAGTGTTAAGAGAAGAGCACATCCCTTTTAGACTTGGGGGGTGGAGGTGGAAACACAGAAAAGCTAGTAAACAAATGATCAGGTTCTGGGAAATGGGGACATGGCCATCTGAGGCAGGATCAAGGGTAGGTATAGTTGGGTACTCACCAAGGGCCCACATTCAAGCAGGGGCTACACAGACAAGAGCTCTTTTGACTTGGTCTTCCTCTTCATCATTGATCATTGCCACCTGCTTGTTCACCTGCCTCTGCTTTGGCTCAGGTGATGGTGGGAAGGAGGAGCAGAAGATGACCTGGCCTCCTTGCTCACTGCCTCTTTGCCTGTCAAGCAAGCAAGTGGGAGCTATGATGAGGAAGAGGAGCATAGCAAATTGTGACCACGACTCTGAGAAGGCACACTCACAGAGACAGGGGGCATTGAGGGTGTCATGTCCAAGGTCCCTCAAAAACCTGGAGATGATACTGATTAGGGCTGGTTATTTCTGCAGGTATCTCCACCTGCAGAGGTTAGGCATGTGGTGCTCAGAGATCAGGACTTCATGGTGGTGGCATCCCGATCTCAGGAATGCCTTTTCTCCATACAGCTGGGGTCTACTAGCAGGAGTTTTATATGCCAGGATTGGGACTCTGGGAAAGCCAGCTACTTCAAAGTCCTGCACCTCTAGCAAATGAAGCTTTTCCTAGCATAGAAAATATAAATGAACAAGTAAGATCTTCTGTAGCCCAACTAGATAATGCCACAGGAAATTCTGCATGGACACGTAAAGGCAGAGGCTGCTTCAGTGTGCTCTTCCACATGTCGTTTTCGAAGTTCCCTCCTCTACTTTGGACTTGGGCCTGCGTTTCGTCTTCTATGAGCTGCTTCTAGGAAACCCTGGTGGGCTGAGATTTGGGGGCGGAAGTGTAACAGAAAGAAAAGGAAGGAAAATAAGTGCTCTCTAGGTATACTTGGTAAACATTTGTCATGCAGCTGGTACTGATTTGCATCATTTTATTAAGCGGCAAAGGGAAAGATGGAAAGGAGGAAATAAAAACCCAAGGGGAGCTATCAGTCTCGAGGTGACATCGCTGCAGGCAGAAAGCTGAATAGACTTCATTTCATTCCTGAACCACCACACATACACACTTTACGAAGCTGGATGCTTTCCATATGTGTGTGTGTGTGTGTGTGTGTGTGCACATGCATAAGATAGGTAGTCTAACAACAAATATACTGGCTGCCTATTCGCTACCGGGCCAGGTTGAAGGTTCTTGTACTTGTGTACAAAGCCCTAAACAACTTGGGACCAGGATACCTGAGAGAGCGCCTTCTCCCTTACCAACCTGCCCGGCCACTGAGGTCATCCAAGGGCCTGCTCCTGGTGGTTCCACCTAGATCCATCCTCCGATTGGAGTCCACCAGGGGAAGAGCCTTCAGCGTGGTGGCCCCCCTCCTGTGGAACTCCCTGCCTCTGGAGGTCAGTCAGGCTCCGACCTTGTACTCCTTTTGGCACCTCCTGAAAATATCTTTATTCCAAGAAGCCTTGCTTTAACATGCAGCCTTGGATTTCTGATTTTTGCTTCTTTTTAAATTTTGTTTTAACTGTTTTAGTCTGTTTTTACTTTCATTTTACCTTGTACACCGTTCCGAAATTTTTCAATGGGTAGCGGTATATAAATATTCTAAATAAATAATAAATAAATAAATAAATATTATATACATATAGTTTAGAGCTCTATGTTTCAGCTTCTGCTCTCATCAGTAGCTGTGATGTTAAATAGATACCAAGAACAGTAGCTTAGAATGATGGCAGAAGAAAATCCATAAAGAGAGAAAAACAAAATAGAGGTACAATTATTTATATTTATTTATTTATTACATTTCTATACCGCCCAATAGCCAGAGCTCTCTGGGCGGTTCACAAACTGGTATAAAGCTTATGAATTGTCCTTCTGTAGATCTGGAAGTTTCCAGCATGATGACAGTGGCCATAGCTAGACCTAAGGTTTATCCCTGGATCGTCCAGGGGTCAAACCTGTTCATCTAGGTGACACGCAGGGGATCCAGTGCTCAAGCAGGGGCGACCCCTGGATGATCCCAGGATAAACCTTAGGTCTAGCTGTGGCCAGTGTCTTTGCGTTTGCTCAGTTGGAAGTAGGGTGACCCTATGGAAAGGAGGACAGGCCTCCTGTATCTTTAACAGTGGCATAGAAAAGGGAATTTCAGCAGCTGTATGCATGCAGCCCCTGGTGAAATTCCCTCTTCATCAAAGCAGTTAAAGCTGCAGGAGCCCTGGCCTCTTGACCAGATACAAAAGAGGGCAAGGTTCCTGCAGCTTTATCTGTTGTGATGAAGAGGGAATTTCACCAGGGGCTTCATGCATACTAATGATGACACCTGCTGAAATTCCCTTTTCTATGCCACAATTAAAGATACAGGAGCCCTATCCTCCTTTCTATAGGGCCACCCTAGGAGTGGGGCCAGGGGAGTGGGAATGGCCTCCTGGTAAATCCCAGCTGGCAAGTCTAGGACGTCAGAAGGGGCAAATTTTGCCTCCAGGCTGAGATTCTGAACCCTTGGTCTACACACTGACTGGCAGTAACATCTCATGGTTTTGAACATGGGTCTTCTCCCCACCCCCAGTCCTACCTAGAGCTGCTAGGGATTGAACGTGGGGCCTTCTACATGGTGCTCTACCAGTTGAGCTATGCCCCCTCCCAAGGCTTAAATAAACCCTAGTCTGTAACAGTCTATGGGACAGGTCTTGGTTAAAGCAATGCACTGTAAACCTGAATATTTGTATCAGTAATCCATTTGCAGCAGCTGCGGCTTTGCTGACAACACCTAATGAGGTGTTAAGATAAACATCTTTCAGCACTTCACAAAAAACCCTTTGCTCAGTGGGCGAGTCGCAGCTAAGCATGAAGCAAATGAACTTTGGCCAAAAGGATAAATAAAACACACACACACATGAACGAAGCAAAGTGAACATATCTTGGGTTGGGATTTTATGTATACATTCTTCCCATCCTTCCAGAGAACAGAACTTGGGAGGTTGGTGCCTTATCAGTGGAAATGGCGCCCCCTGCTGTATTATTATGTTTATCAAATTTACCCGTATTTCTTCGATTCTAAGATGCCACCAATTGTACGACGCACACTAATTTCAGTACCACCAACAGAAAAAAAGCTTTGATTCTAAGAAATAATAAATGCACCCGCGATTCTAACATGCACCCTGTTTTTAGAGATGTTTATATGGGGGGGAAGTGTGTCTTAGAATAGAAGAAATACGGTAAGTTGAAAAGTGGAGAGGGGGGGGGAGATGAATCAAGAAAGAAGAAAGAGTTGCCCAGTGGTAATGCCAAGATTACTAAGGCCATAGCTAGACCTAAGGTTTAGCCCTGGATCATCCAGGGGTCAAACCTGTTCATCTAGGTGACACACAGGGGATCCAGTGCTCAGGCAGGGGCAAACCCTGGATGATCCCAGGATAAACCTTAGGTCTAGCTGTGGCCTAAGAGAGGTATGTGGAAAACAAAGAATATTTAGCTGTTAGTTTTGATTTAAACAAGTTGACTCTCAATACCATAATTCTACCAATTTATGGATAAGTCTTGAGAACCTAAGAACATCAGAAGAGCCCTGCTGGATCAAACCAAGGGTCCATCTATCCAGCACTCGGTTCACACAGTGGCCAACCAGCTGTCAAACTTTGCGCCATGTTGGAGAAGGTTCTCCGTTGGCTCAGCACCTGCTATCCCTGAGCCGTAATGAGAAAGAGGTGCGTGCCGTGTATATACTATCCTCTTCCTCCTTGTCCTCCCACATGGCTGCCGCAAGAACCCAAGGGCTGCAGGACGCCATGTCGAGACAAATCCAAACTAACGGAAAATTTGTCACAGTCCCCCTTAGGAGAAAAGGGATGCCCTCAGGGGTCGGAAGAACCACACATACCTCTAAGCAGAAGACGTGCATTTCAGCATTTGCAATGACAGTTGCCATCTGTCTGTGTTAGCAAGAAGCCAGTGGCCTAGATGGAAAACCTGTGCTTTGGCTGTCTCCGTTCTGACTGTGCATGTAGTTCATTGACTGAATATCCTTCCATTCAGCCCCTTCACCACCACCACCATCTATGCTGGGATGTATACCATTCAGAGGCAGATGATTCTAGGGCTTCTATTGCAAACCAACCCATCCTGTGCAGAACTTGGAATTCTGGAACAGCTGCTGTGTTATACCTCTGACCCAGCCGCTTTCTCCAACATGATGTTGCCACGACACAGGCTCTGAACAACAGGCCCGGCCGCGGACACTCCCTGCTCAAGCTAAGCCCCACCACTTGAGGAGCCTGAGGCCAGGGACAACCACCGCCGTTCTCCAAACTATGTGGAGAAAAGGGGTTAAATTTGAAGGATTTCAGTGATAAATTAAAGCGCTGTGAATTATATGTACTGAGGTGAATTACTGGCAGAGTGGGTGTTAAATGTAAATAACTGCAGATGATAATTGCCAAACAGACACGTGGGATTTTTGTGGTAGTTAAAACAAACTGATTAAAATTTTACTTTAAAAGTTCCCAAGCTTTGTTTCATAATAAAACAGTTCCAAAAAAACCATAACTTTTTAAAACCTCTCATCTAATCCTTTCACTCTTCTCATACACGCTTTCTTTTCTCTCACACATTTACTCTTGAACTTTCTTTATTATCAGCACACCACCTTCAAAAGACACCACTCTCTACAATGAACTTCAAATTATACAGAACCCAAGTACTCTACACATCAAGAGCTAGCATACAGAGCTAACACAGAGAGAGCTAAAGCACTAAAGGCTAAAGACTCTAAGAGTACTTAAAAAGTTTTTCTCAATCCCTTCAGTCATTCCTTTATATATCACTCCTCCCCCCTCCTCAGACATTCTAACTCTACCCACTCAGGTCAACATTCGAAGCACCACAGACTTACCAATTTCAGACATGCATTAGGGAACTGACTTGTGGGGTGTAACGCCACAGATGCCCTCCAGATTTTTGGACTACAGCTCCCGTCACTGCTGGACATGGGGCATGCCTGACTGAGGCTGATGGGAGTTGATCTCCCAAAAATCTGGACAGCATGGCACTGGAGAAGGCTGACTTAACCAAAGTCTCAGGATATGGGCAATTAGTTGGTCTTTTATGATGCTGGAAGCCTCTTTGTGGTTTCTGCAATATTCCAGTGTGTGTTCCATGTTTAGCTTCCACTGCACAGCAGAGGGCCCTGTGGTACAGGAAGAGATCAGGATAATAGGTTAGCAATCCTCAAAGTACTTGTTGGCAGAAGCCCGCATGAGGGCTGAATTGCCAAAACATATGTCTTTTCAGGGTGATGGCACACATGAATACCAAGCTCTCTTTTGAGTTTTGGGGGAGACTGGGGGGGGGGGTCATGGCATTTTTCCACTGATGCTTGGGTAAAACACCCCCCTTCAAGTCCCACCCAAGCCTAAGCCTGAGCATCTAACATGAAAGCCTGTCTACTTTCAGGACTGCAGCTTAAAGTCAGCTGAAGTTTAATCAGATTCCTTGGGCTGTAACCAGGGTTTAACTGTTATGCCCAGAGCCAGCCTCAAGGGGAGGCATGGTCAGGCACCTGCCGATGGCCCACACCCAGCAGGAGCCCACTGGTAAGAGCCTTCTGGACTTGTTCCTCCTCTTCTTCATTGCAATCTGGATCTTCACCTGCCTCCTGCTCTGGCCCAGACAATGGTGGGGGGAGGGGGGAAAGGAGGAGCAGTAACTCACACTACCTGGTTCTCTGGCTGTCAAGCAAGCAAATGAAACCAATGTTGAGAAACTGGTGAAGAGCAATTCCAGCTGGTCACAATAGCAGTGAGAAGGTAAACTTGACAAGGGAAGGGGGCCATTGGGGGCATCTTGCCCAAGAGTACTCCAAAACCTGGAGCGTCCACTGATTAGATGCCACCTCCTCACTCCCTTGTCCAACAAGGCCCAGTGCCATGAGTCACTATAGATATAACTGGGAACTTCTGATATGTGGACGGCTGTTCCATGTGGTGACTCGTCAGCTCTGCAATTTGGGAGCTTCTTCTAAAGCAGGGAACTATTCACAGCCTTTGGGCTAGTACCAACCACCCAGGAGTGCCATTGGGCCCTCTTGGACAGAAAGAGCAATAAATGGCTTCCTATTGGAGCTATGGGGCTTTGACCTTAACAACAAAAATGCAAAACATTTATTTATTTATTTATTTATTTCACTCTTTTCCTATTCAAATGAACCATCCCACCAATAAATAACAAAACAGATTGCAAATGAGAAGAGGAGCAAGTTTTGAAGGACACCTTGGAGAACTTCAACATGCCCTGCCTTCCACACTTTGAACAGGAAGGTCTGAAGACTTTCTCTACTAACATTGGCTTGAACATGAGTAGGACTCCGAAGCAATTCAGTGACTTTGCATCGGCATTGAGTTAGGAGCATTCCCAGGTGGATGGCAACTGCTGATAGGTCGCCAGAAGCCGGGCAGAGGGTGGTCCGACGAGCCGAATGGCCACCAGAAACCCCACACTCACTTCTTCCAACCGTAGGGTTCAGCAAAGTGGCACCGTGAAGGCAATCTCCTGGTTCACACAATTTATGTTGATTATACGGCATATGTGTCATAGGCAACAACCATCTGCCCCCATCCCACAAGCATCCAAGATGCTGCATTCTTTAGCAGCTGAAGTTGCCCATGTAGTCTTCCCCAACATTGCACCCTCCAGATATATTGGACTTCAACTCCCAGCATTCCTGCCCTTTGGCTGGGCTGGCTGGGGCCAATAGGTGTTGAAGTCAAGAACATCTGCAGGGCACCCAGATGGAGAAGTCAGCTGTAGCTGACTTTGTTATTTTATCGCTTTGGTTGGCTGGATCCAGAACTACACTGGATCAACTGCGCTGATGGACATGGAGTTCCCCACCCTGTCCTTCCCACAGCAGCAATTTCCAGGCTTCTGAAAATTCCACAGAAGAGAGTCAGGAGATGCTGCTGAATAGGTGATCTCTGTGGTCTGGGAGGAATCCCCCAAAATCAGGCAGAGGAACCATCTAGGAATGGAGCTCTTCCTCCCATGGAAGGTCCTGGATCCAACCCATTGTATATCATATTAGTATAGTGTGTGTGTGTACACACACACACACACATACACACACACACACACACACACACATGTCACTGCCTAGGAATGTATGAATCAGCAAAACTAAACTTCTCCTAAGTGCTCTGAAGTCCATTTCAAACCTAGTTCCAACTTGAGTCCATATCAGATGGTGAGCTGTGTTTATATTTTAGCTGTGCGAACATGAAAATCTGTATGTATTTTCCCAAGTGTTTGCATCAATTGTGCACATCTTTGAAATGCATGTGTTCTTCTCCCATCAATTAAAGCCGATCTGTGCACATCCCCCCCCATGTGCATCTTTTTCATGTACATTTTTCAAATGTATGCATGCATAGTGTCAAACACTTTTGGGGGGGAGGGGGATCTCTGAACCACATTTCAAGCTCAGAAACATACAGGCTTCGACCACAGTTTACGTCTGAGTTTGTGTTCAGTCCAGAAGCTGCGAACTGGGTAAATCCTGATCACGAGCAAACAAACCAATTTCTCATGGAACCCTAATACTGTCCTAGTGTTGTAAGGTGAAGGCTGGTGCGAATTATTTCAAATAAATCATACATAAATGAATACCTGATCCTCTTACTGAAGATGCCAGAGATTGACCCTGGGATGTTCTGCATGCAAAGGAGATGTTCGGCCATGCAGCCAACGGCCTCTTCCCTAAAACCAGCCTGCTTCCACTCCAGCCTGCTCCCCGTGACGTTCAGCAGCGACTTGATCAGGCTTTCCAGATCTGGCCGCTGAATTGTGTTGAGCAACTCAGCTTATGTACATCTGGGACCCGCTGGGAGTCATTTCCGCCTCTGAATAGACTTTGCATTATGTAAATATGAACAGCGAGATGAACGTCTTAGCAGATGGAACACAGAGAGAGCAAACTTAAGCTGTTATTGTGCAGTCTTTCCCCTCCCCTCCCCTCCCCTCCCTACTCATCCCAATTTTTTCCTATTTTGCTTTTCTCCAGAAACACAGCTGCAGAGTAGCCAAAAGAATTTCAGCAATCAGATAAGACAAGTGGAGTAATTTCAGCATGGGTCCTTTCCCCCACCCCATCTCTTTTTTAAAATTTATTTATTTTGTCTGTTTGGTGTTGCTGTTTGATTCGGATTTTATTTTCCCCACTCGGCTTGAGCTATGAGAAGTACAGAGGAGCAGGATGGCTCAAAGAGAGAGGCCTCTTAAGCCACCGGAAGACCAGCGAGAGTGTATAGTCCTGACTCTGTTCTGCTAAAGTGAAGGCAATGGATGACCCAAATACAGATAATTATGCAGTACATGGGGAAATGGCCAACGAGTACAACTGACGTTCTCTTTGACATCCAGTATTGATTATTGAAGCTTCTGGGACATGAACCTCAGGCCTGCAGGACAAATTTGGGTGCCCAGTCAGGTCATCCAGTCTTTTCCAGATAGGGATGTCTGAGAATTTCATTTTTGCTCACAAAACATACAAGCAATTACTTAGGGAGGTTGTGGGCTCTTCCACCCTTGATGCATTCAAGAGGCATCTAGACAGCTATCTGTCAGGTATGCTTTATTTATTTATTTATTTATTTATTTATTTATTATATTTATATAAAGCCGTATAGCTGAAGCTCTCTGGGTGGTTTACAAAAGTTTAAAACAGTGAACATTAAAAAGTATACAAAATTTTAAAACCATCAAAAACATAAAAACAACAGTATAAAAACAACAGTATCCATTTAAAAACAACAAGGTGGATTCCTGCATTGAGCAGAGGGTTGGACTCGATGGCCTTGTAGGCCCCTTCCAACTCTACTATTCGATGATTCTATGAACTATTAAAGGTGCCAAATCCATTTGGGGAGAAGGGCTCTTCTCCCCAGGTGGATTCCAATTGGGCCATAGTTCCATGCGGAACCACCAGAAACATGCGAACTACTTTACATCACACTTTTTTTGGCCCCAAAATTGTGTACAAGGTGGATAATCATCATCGTTTATACATTAAAAACAATAACTTAATTGAAGCATGGCATAAAAACTGATGATTTAAAACATGACTCCTTGCTCAGGAATGTCGATCAGTCTTTCAGCATGGGAGGGGGAAGATTTCTGATGGTAGGTGAGGCTACCACACACACACACACACCTGAGCCACCCTCTGTGTGCAGATTAAACCTATGGAGACTTCTTCGTGCACTCCCAAAGAACGCACCTTTTCATGTTCTTCCCGCTCAAACTCCACAATTAGCCTTGAGGATCAGCATTTGAAATTGGTCCTTCAGAACCACTCTAGATTAAAACACATCACATACACACCAGGGATGGGAACAGTTTCCAGGCCTTTGTTCTTGAATGATGCAGTGATCAATCTTGCCCTAAGGATCATAGAGAAATGTCAAATGAATATTTTGGAAACAGGTCATTAGATTTTTGGATGGGGGCTGGCTGAGATAGGCAGAGGTAAAAGGGAGAATTACTGTTCTGAGCCATTAAACAAAATTCTAGTTATGCTTTATGTACAGTTGAATAAAGACCTCCTTGTTATTTATTAAAGGGCCATCATGGAAGTGATAACCCATTCTGGAAGAGGATGGATTTATTGTTGTTCTGTTTAAAATAGGTAAAGGTTAGCATGCCACTGGATTCCATACTAATATAACCTTTCAGCTAATGGCGGTGCTTAGCATTTGATAGAACCCCTGAAGAAATGGCTCTTGATATTTATGGTTAGCATGGACAAAATTTATTGTGACTCCTGGGTGTTCCCCCACCCACCCATAAACATACCTGCACACTTTGCAAATTAGCCAAACAGATTCTTTCATTAAAAGATATCTGTTCAAAAGTAATGGTTGATGGATTGAAAGATACCCTCAATCACGCGGATTGCAGACTCATGCAGAAACTCAAGGGACAACCTCCTCTGTGGGCAGATTATCTGCCTGGAGCAGAATAAATACTTTGCCAGGTGTGATGGTATGTTCCAAACAGTGGAGCTGGCAGCTCCAAAATCATGGGGCAGTGAATCCATTCTTGGTTTCAGTCAGAACCAGCCAGAAGTCCAACACAGCCATCCAAGGTGCTGAACTGTATTCCCAAATAGCTTCAGCACCTTGGAGTTGTGGGTGAAATCAAGGGCAGATTTACTGCCTCACTGACATCAGAACCACCAAATACACAAAACAGGAAAATGCTGGTGTAATTAACACCCCTCTGTCCCCCGGCAGAGACTGATTTAAGAAAGTAAGGCCAGAGTAGTGAATCACATGGCAGTGAATCAATAGCCAGATACCTCCAGGAAGCTGACAAGCAAAGAATGAATGCTATAGCTATACCCTCCCTGGTTGCTTCCCTGCAACATGGTACAGCTATCACGGAAAGTACCTGTTGATGGGGCCATCCTAAGAACTTAAGAAGAGCCCTGCCGGATCAGACAGAAGGCCTATCTAGACCAAAATCCTGTCTCCTACTAGCGCGATATTCCTCCTACTAGGAAGAGGTCTTCTAGCAGGATAGGAAGACAATCACCTTCTACCACTGTTGTTCCCAGAAACTGGTAATTCAAGTGTAAAAAGGATGACTTAGAACTCCCTGAACAGTGATGGAGAGAACACCACCTCCCATGGCAGTGAAAAATGAAGAACAGAAGTGATGTTTAAAATTGCCCTTAGCTGCGAAGCGAATGTCAATGCATCTTCAACAAAACATGCTCATTTGCCTGGGTCACTTAATAGCAAGAAGGCCAAAATTTATTTTTTCTAGATTTTCTCTAATTAAAATTAATTACAAGCCAGATGGCTTCTAAATATATCAAGAGCATTTTATTGACTATTAAAAATAATCCAAGCATGGACAGGGTAAAAGATATTTATGGGGTGAGGGAAGACAAGAAATTATTTTACAAACTCTTTCCTTTTGACAAGATTTAAGTAATGAAGTATTTTAAACAGGGGCTGATAGAGAGAGTTAGCAAGGGAAGTTGTGTTTGCAGGACTCCAGTATGACATATCTGTGTCTTTGGGATATCTGATTGACAAAAAAGGGTGAATGTGTCTATGGAAGATCTTAAATCTTTTAAAATCTAGCATATAGGTTGGGAAGACATCACAGAGAAGCAACCTTGATGCAATTCTACAAGTAGTTGCATCAACATTCTTTTTTGTACACTGTTGTATTGATTTGATGAAGCACATGTGTGCATTAGCAAATATTATATATATGATCACATTGAGATTCTTTTCATGCAGTGTTTCACTGATGTGTCTGAGGACCCACATATGTGGACTGCTAAAACACTACAAGAAATAAAACGTGATGCGATCATACATCTGATAAAAATGTGCATCGCTAACCTAGAAAAGTGACAGAAACTCAGTCGTTCCCAACCTTTGTTGGAGTACAGCTCTCCTTGTCCCTGACCATTGGGCTTGCTGGCTAGGGATGGGGATTGTAATTCAGCAAGACTTAGGATCACTGACATAATTGGACAGAATGAATAGAAAGCCACCACAAGCTATGCATGCTCAACTTCTTGGAATTGTTGACATTCTCCCAGTTAAATCAGAAATCAGGAGTAAAACAAAGAAGTTTTGGCAAATGGTATTTAAAGAAATAAATGAAATAATGGGATGGAAGTTAGAAATAGGCCCAAAGACAGCATTGTTATCAATATATGAAGGGGTCCAATGTACGCAAAATAGTAAAAAATTAATAACTAATTTACTAACAGCAGCTAGACTGATAATTGCTAGGAATTGGAAAGAACAAAGGGAATATAAAATAGAAGAATGGTGTAAAGAAGTCTGGGATATTGCTATTAATGATAGGCTAACGGGGTGTTTGAAAGTGTATGAAAGCTTTCCAGGAGGAGGGCCTTCTCTGCTGTGGCACCCCGGCTGTGGAATGAGTTCCCTAAGGAGGTTCGCTTGGCACCTACATTATATGCTTTTAGACGCCAGGTGAAGACCTTTTTATTCTCCCAACATTTTAACAATCTATAAATTTTAAATAACATGGTTTTAAATTTGTAATTTTGCATTGCTGCTGTTTTTATCTGGTTGAGCTTTTATATGGTATTTTATATTATGGTTTTATACTGTTGTTTTATACTTTGAATGTTTTTAATTTTTGTGAACCGCCCAGAGAGCTCCGGCTATTGGGCGGTATAGAAATGTAATAAATAAATAAATAAATAAATAAAGTTAAGAAAGGAATATTAAAGCGGAACGATTTTGAGGAGATTTGGAAACCATTTGTTAAATTTGTATTAGGAAAAGGGAAAGGGTGTAAACCGTCACAAGATGTGTTACAGTTCTGGAGTGGAGAATAATGGACCCAGGGGGCGGGTTGAACTTATTGTTATCATTATGGTTATTATGATTATTATTAATATGGTTATTACTATTATTATTAGATTGTTGTATTAAGTAGTTTTTCTTTGTTTTTTATTGGTTATTATTGTAGGGTAATGAGTTGATGTGTTGTGATTATTGTATACTTTTAATTTTAAAAAAAGATTAATAATAATAAAAAGGAGTAAAACAAAGGAGTAGACCAAAGGAATAGAACAAAGGGTGATGTAAAAGGAAGAAAAGGAGAAGAACGGGCAGATTCCACTTTCTCTGCCCACTTTCCAGTATTGCTTCCCACCTGCTCACAGACTTATCCAGTTGACCATTTGCCGCTGACCAATGTACAATGTACACATTGCCTCGCCGATTTCTCCCATCCCTGCTCCAATTTGGCAACAGTGGAGGAAACACCCCAGTTTTCATGGACTCCCTCTAATGCCTGGTTCACTGTAGTTGGGCAGGTAGAGCAAGACTAACTGCAAAATGAAAATGAATTATTCAAGGTTTGAGCAATAATTATGTAAGGTCATTGTCTCTCATCTCATTGTTTCCCTTTCTTTTTTTCTTTCTTTCTTTCTGGTATTCCAGCAATTGCTTGATATTAACATTTAACAGTATTTGCATCGGGTTGAGTGACAAAAGCTGATGGGTAATGGGGAAAGCCAGGTTAGTCTGGAGGTATTGCAAGCAATCTCCTTTCCATTTATGGAAAACAGCCCTAAATATACTTATAAATCAACCTATTTGGAGCTTTCCGTTACAACTTCTGAGAGAAACATGGAGGCCACTGAAAACGGAAGCACCACGTTAATTTCTTTCCCACCATCACATACAGTAATACTTACCTTATGTTCTGGCACCATCACAGGGAACAATACCATGCCCTTACACTCAACGGCCAAAGATGTGAAATGCATGCAGGGAAATATACAGTGTACAGCATAAGCAACACAGAACACCCAACACAAAGTAAGTGATACTTCATATTAGGGAGGAGAGGACATTTTATTTATTGCATTTATTGCATTTATATGCCACCTTTTTTCCTGCAAGGAACCCAAGGCAGTGTACATAATCTTCCTCGTCACTTTATCCTCACAACAACAACCCTGTGAGGTGGGTTGGGCTGAGAGTGTGTGACTGGCCCAAAGTCACCCCGTGGGTTTCCATGGCCGAGTGGGGACTAGAACTCAGATCTCCCGACTCCTAGTCTGACACTCTAGCCACTACACCACACTGGCTCACAAGGATACCAATTTCACTGGCAGCCCTTTGCGAGCAGAGAGTGGAATACCAGAAATAAAACACAGACACAAGAGCTCTGGGGAAAATTAGGGCCTCTTTATTTATTCATGGATGTGCTACCCTCCATGGGTCTGAGCGTGAACATGCGGGAATCAATTTGTTTAGCTGCAGGCTCTAGCCTGCCCCCTCAGGGCAAGCCACTCCATTGGAAACAGGGGTCAGATTTCCCGGCCCCATTTTCCAGCACACTTGAGTGTTTGGTGAGATCGACCTGCGTCACCCCCACTCTGTCAGCATAGTCGAGTAGATGAGATGAGAAGGTCCCCAAAGGCAAACCATATCCTGACACAAAATCTGCAAAGCCCGTGAGGAGCAGGACCTCTGACTTGCCCTTCATCATAAAGGTGCCAGAGTGCTCACTGTGCCTATCTCGACTTCCCCCAATTCCCGCACAACCTTGCTGTTGAAGATTAACTTATTTATCCCCCATTTCTAAAAAAATCAATCCAGTATGGAGTGGGTGAAAACTTGAGCATCACTAGATGACAGGGGGAAATCCTACTCAGCCCTTCAAAAATGAGGTGACTGGTTTTTAGTTCCCATATTAGAATATAGGGAGGGAGGGTGGGGCGGAAATCAAAAGAGTCCGTTTGAATGCCGGGGGCAAACTTTAAAACCTTTGCTTGCCCCTGGCTCATGAGGCAGTCCATGTGTTCTACCCTGACAGTGGAATCCTAGGTACTTTACTCAGAAGTAAATCCTGCTGTGTCCCAAGGGCTTACACCCAGATAAGCATCCATAGTCTTCCAGTCACAGGTTTAATTTGCATTGGACTCCTCTATTTTTCTTTTTCCTTCCCCCTTTTTTCTTTTTCTTTTTATGGATGCATCCTTTTCCGTACATTAAGCTTGGTCAGAGGCCTGAGCAAATGTTAAATTAGTTCCATCGCCACGGTGGCTAATCATGAAGAAAATGGCTTTTTGATTCTGCTAATTTAGTTTTCACTCCGTCCCTGAGTGACAGTGTGAGTTTATCACACCATCTTAGCTCTGACAACTGCCTTCCCTTCTCTCTCTGGATTAGACACCATTAGTTATGCAAGGGCTGTTTGAAAATCTGACAGCGGTGCGGTTCAACATTCAAGATGTTCACCGGGCTTGGTGACGGAGACAGAGTACAACTATTCCTTTGGGACACAGCAGGAAGAAGAAAGTCTTCCTCTCTCTGTTTCTTTCTCTTTTCAGAAAACAAATGTCCTTAATTGTCTTGGTAAAGGAAAATCATCAGCATTCTAAAGCCAAGCAGAGGGGGGGGGGAGAGAGAGAGAGAGAGAGAGAGAGAGAGAGAGAGAGAGAGAGAGAGAGAGAGAGAGACTTGAACTTTAATTAAGCACAACAGTTGCAGCATAGCCATGCTTGCCCTTTGCAAAAGAGCTTCCCCAAAACAAAACAGAAACCAAAAAATATCAGCACAATTCTCCTTTCCATAAATAAACCTCTCTCGTCCCCATAGCCCCAGGTTCCCATGTCTCTCAGCTGGGTTCTTGCCTATTGTCATGATTCTCTTGTCAAAGATGTATGAGTAGCCTTTGCCCTCAACTGTTCGGCATTGTAGAGTCATAATTCAGGTGGGTTTTCCACACATGCCTCGTTTTCCACACACGGCTCCCCTTTCTATCAGACAGGAAGAAAGAAAAACAAGAA
Source organism: Elgaria multicarinata webbii (assembly GCF_023053635.1). Lineage (NCBI taxonomy): Eukaryota > Metazoa > Chordata > Lepidosauria > Squamata > Anguidae > Elgaria > Elgaria multicarinata. The sequence goes on along the minus strand of NC_086188.1, from coordinate 6,274,846 downwards.
GAACCAGACTGGGACCTGTTTTCAGGCTCCGTCAAAACTTTTGAGCAGTCATGGGCTTGGGAATTTATGCAGTTGTCAGGGCTGGCATGGAGCGAGAGCCACAAACTGGAAATTGGGAGCCAGGAGTCAAGGCCAAGAATCAGGAGCCTGCAGTCACAAATCAGGAGCCTGGGTCAAATGTCCAGAGTTCAGCATGGTAGATGTGGTCATTGCTTAGGCTCAGTGTCAGCCTGATCTTTCTAATCCTTCATGGGGAGCCAATAGCTAACCTGCGTGGATCGAATCACACTAGAGTCTAGCAACACTTCACTGCCCTATGGACATTAAGATTGAGGGGAAGCATGAGAGCACTCTTCAAATACTTAAAAGGTTGTCACACAGAGGAGGGCCAGGATCTCTTCTCAATCCTCCCAGAGTGCAGGACACGGAATAATGGGCTCAAGTTAAAGGAAGCCAGATTCCAGCTGGACATCAGGAAAAACTTCCTGACTGTTAGAGCAGTATGACAATGGAATCAGTTACCTAGGGAGGTTGTGGGCACTCCCACACTAGAGGCCTTCAAGAGGCAGCTGGACAACCATCTGTCAGGGATGCTTTAGGGTGGATTCCTGCACTGAGCAGGGGGTTGGACTTGATGGCCTTGTAGGCCCCTTCCAACTCTGCTATTCTATGATTCTATGATCTGTGGCTCCAGAGGGACAGCACATGGGCCAGAAGCTCATAAATCCAGGGATTTCTGATTCCAGCTCGAGCAATACTTTTCCATTCAGTGGTTTCAAATTCTGTATCATGAATTTGTTGACCATTCCAGGAGAACATAGCCCTTAGCTAGACCTAAGGTTTATCCCCGGATCATCCCAGGGTCATCCCTGCCTGCTCCTGGGATCCTCTGTGTGTCATTTACATGAACATGGATGACCCCAGGACAATCCCGGGAGAAACCTTAGGTCTAGCTAAGGCCATAGTCTATCTAACCGAGCAGGCTGTGAAGTGCTCCAAGGGGATCTCTTCAAATCAGGTGAATGAATAGGCAGTAAAATGGCAGATGGGATTCAATGGACTGGATCAAGACTTAATCATACTTTGAGTAGATCGGTTGAAATCAAAGGGACGTAACTGAAGTCTGGATCCCACCCAATGTAAATGATCCATATCAGGGAAATATTTCTCATCTGCATCACCTGGACCCCATTTCGAAAGCCGCAATCCTATACTCACATATCTGGGAATGTCCCATTCAGCTCAATGGGGCTTACTTTTGAGTAGACATGTATAGGATTGCACTGTTTAATTATGTGTATACATTATGTTAGCTAGTATGTTTGCTTAAAAATAGCTTTATCCCACCTCCCCAACAAATTAGAAATTAAAAACCTAACACCATAAAGATTTCAAGCAACATTCAGCATAGATGACATATGTTAAAAGAAAAAAAAATAGTTATGTCAATTGATACAATGGTATAACGATAAAACGGCAAAGAGCTGCGAAAACATGACATAAATAAATAAGCCAGAAAATGCTTCGAACATCCCCACTTTTCCTGTACCTGGTCCTACAGGAAAATGAATAACAACAAAATGTAATAAAATAATAATAATTTAAAAGCTAGATTTGACATTTGTGTCTTCACACCTTTTCTAAAAAGCCAAGAGGGAGGGGGTCAATGAGACATGTCGTATGCATCACTGAAGTTTGCTGTAATGGTGCTGGATGAAGACTGAGGAGACCCAGATTCAAACAGGGGCCAGATGTACTCTAAGCAGGATATGACACTTTGGAAATGGTTTGAAAACTGTATATAGTGTGTGACCTGGGCCCCAAGAGTTGTCACTAGTATTATAAACCATTTTAAAGCAGTAGTGTAGATTCTTGACTGGCTGTGAAGCTCATTAGGTAGGGTGACTATATCAAAAGGAGGACAGGGCTCCTGTATCAATAATAATAATAATAATAATAATAATAATAATAATAATAATAATAATAATAATAATATTTCTTACCTACCTCTCCACTTGGATCGAGGTGGGGAACAACAGTGAATATAACACACATTAAAAACTGATTAAAAACATAGCATACATGATTAAAACATCCTTAAAACATCCTAAAAAAATTCTTAAATTTCACTAGATAGGCCTGCCGGAATAGATCAGTCGTTCTTGCTTTTTTAAATGCTAAAAGACTGTCAAGTTGACGAATAGTTGTATAACTGGTGCAGCACATGGTAAAATTCCCTCTTCATCTCAACAGTTAAAGCTGCAGGAGCCCTGCCCTCTTTTGTATCTGGTCACCCTACGTTCGGTTGTTCTGGAGTCATTCTCTCTCTATTCTCTCTCCCTCTAACAATGACATAAATGAAAACATTTGGAATAACCGGAGACGCTATCTCATCCTTCACACCTCTTAATATTGGCTATTAGCCCAACACTGGCATATTTATCCTTATTTGTGTACAAAAATATCATCTCACTTGCAGGCGTGATTACAGACCCTGGGAAATGCCTGCCTTTGCAATTTAGAGTCTAGCATTGCAAGCACAGAAGGGTGTGTAAATAGATAACACTTGAAATCCTAATTTCCAGCAATAAACAAGCTTCCAGTCAGAACACCCATGGGTATTTAGGAATGCCAGAAATCTACTGAGGATCCCGTTTTGCAAGTGCTCTTTAAAGAGAAAGAGAGAGAGAGAGAGAGAGAGAGAGAGAGAGAGAGAGAGAGAGAGAGAGAGAGAGAGTTTCAAACAGTGTAATTTATATGGTAGAGAAAGAAGGGAAAAGGAAGTCAGATATGTTGTTAAACAACTGACCACTGTCAATTGACACTTTGGGATAAAGTGCAGCAACTCAGAATCGAAAGCCAAGAGGCACAAAATAGCAAAGCAGCAATTACCAGATTGTGGATCAGGACGTATTAGTGGACCTAGGGTGACTATATGAAAAGGAGGACAGGGCTCCTGTATCTTTAACAGTTGCATAGAAAAGGGAATTTCAGCAGGTCTCATTTGTATATATGGAGAACCTGCCGTCCTCTGAACATGCTCCAGCTTGTCTGCATCCTTCTTGAAGTGTGGTGCCCAGAACTGGATGCAATACTCAAGATGAGGCCTAACCAGGGCCAAATAGAGGGGAACCAGTACCTCGTGTGATTTCAATGGCCTTTTAGGAGCCTAAAACTTCTATAGTATGTATGAATGTATGCATTTTATTCCGCCTTTTTTCACAAGTGAAGTCAAGTTGGCTTACATTAGGGTGACCATATGAAAAGGAGGACAGGGCTCCTGTATCTTTAACAGTTGCATAGAAAAGGGAATTTCAGCAGGTGTCATTTGTATATATGGGGAACCTGATGAAAATTCCTCTTCATCACAACAGTTAAAGCTGCAGGAGCTATATTGCAGCTATACTGTGACCAGATTTAAAAGAGGGCAGGGCACCTGCAGCTTTAACTGTTGTGATAAAGAGGAAATTTCACCAGGTTCCCCATATATACAAATGACACCTGCTGAAATTCACTTTTCAATACAACTGTTAAAGATACAGGAGCCCCGTCCTCCTTTCCATATGGTCACCCTAGCTTACATTGCAGAATGTATAGAAAACAGGGGCAGCCCTCCAATGAGGCAAGGGGAAACCCTCACCTCAGGCAGCTGGTTTTTGGAAGTGTTTTAGCAATCCACACATGTGCTCCCTCCAATGCATCAATAAAACCCTGCATGAAAGGAATCTCGATATGACCATGAAAATAATATCTGCTAATGTGCACACGTGTTTCATTACATCAATACAACATGGTACAAAAAATAATGTTGATGAAACTACTTGTGCGTTTACATCAATGTTGACTTCTTTGTGATGTCGTCTCAATCTGGATCCTAGATTTTTGAAAGATTTAAGACCTTCCATAAATAAATCCATTCTTTTTTGTTGAATGACCAATAAATCAAATATTGTCCCGGAGACACAGATGTGTCACATCAGGGGCCTTCTGCAAACACAACTGTCCCTGCCAATTCTCTCTGTCAGTCCCTCTTAAAATATTTTATTAGCTAAATCTTGTCAAAAGGAAAGGGTCTGGTAAAATAATATCTTACGTTTCCTCCACCCCATTGATTTGTTTACCCCATCCATGCCTAGATTCCTTTTAATGGTCAATAAAATGCTCTTGAAATATTTAGAAGCCATCTGGCTCATAATTAATTTTAATTAGACAAAATCTAGGAAAATAAAGTTTGGCCTTCTTGTTATTAAGTGACTCAGGCAAATGAGCATGTTTTGTCGAAGACGCATTGACATTCGTTTCGCAGCTAAGGACAATTTTAAACATCACTTCTGTTCTTCATTGTTCACTGCCATGGGAGGTGGTGCGCTCTCCATCACTGTTCAGGGAGTTCTAAGTCATCCTTTTTACTAGGGTGACCATATGAAAAGAAGCACAGGGCTCCTGTATCTTTAACAGTTGCATAGAAAAGGGAATGTCAGCAGGTGTCATTTGTATATATGGAGAACCTGGTGAAATTTCCTCTTCATCACAACAGTTAAAGCTGCAGGAGCTATGCTAGAGTGACCAGATTTAAAAGAGGGCAGGGCACCTGCAGCCTTAACTGTTGTGATAATTGGATATTCTAGCTAGTAGGTCTGGAAGTTGTGGGCCAAAACATCTAGCAGGCTAGAAGTTGCCCTGTTTTAGACTGATCCAGCAGAGATTCCTTATGTGCATCCAGACAACCATTTTTTACATCATTTTCACTCTGAATCTTGTAGAAGACACCATAGTATCCTATAAAATGAATTATTAGATAAGGCGATACCTTCCATTGGATCAACCAAACACTATGATAAGCTAATTGAGGCCCATTTGTAATTTATAAGCTTACATTTCCTGAATTCATATAAAATACGCTGCTCTTAAAAGTTATAGGGTTTCTGTTTTGTTTTGTTTTAAATCAATCTCTCCTTCTATTTGTAATAAAACAAGGTCCTCCTCCCTCCCTGTATCTCATTGTCTATCTTGGCATTGAGCACACAGGTAACCTTCTCGAGTTGTCCTGATTTACGATTTAATTTCATTTGCTCTTGTCTTGGTTTTTTATCGTGGCATTGAAAATGGAGCATGGAGCTGGGATTGCTTACCATAAAATCATATTTTCATTCCCTGGCAAGGGTATCCAAAAAGGGAAAGAAATTAGAGTGTCCTGGTCCTTTGAGCAATAAAAGTGACATCAAGTGTTGAGTTAAGACATGAGCTCATGTTACAAAGGTCAATGTGGTGGTGGGGGAATAGCAACCCTTTGTCCAAGTAATTCCTTGGATGTTGCTGGGCATGCTCATGACAGCATCAGGGACACCACAAAATGTTGGCTACTATATGAAGGACATTGACAAACTGGAGTGGAGAGCAACCTGGATAGTGAGGGTCTCTGGAAACCAAATTGCGAGAGGAACAGTTGAACGATTTCAGTTTACCTAGCCTGGAGAAGAGGAGATTGAGGCAACACATGATAGCTGAAGAACTGTTATGCAGAAGACCTGTCCTCCACTATTTCAGAGGGCAGGAATAGTACCAATGGGTGGAGATTTCTGGAATCAAATCTCAGCTAATTATTAGATTAAATTCTGGACAGTAAGAGTTGTTCTACAGTGGAATGGTCTGCCTCATAAGATGGTGGGATCTCCTTCACTGCAGATGTTTAAGACAAGGTTGGAGAGCCAAGTATCAAGGATGCTGTACTTGAACCCTGTATTGCAGGTCCTACACTGAGCAAGTGGCTAGAATAGATCAGGCTTCCTAAAATTGGAGCCCTCCGGATGTTTTGGACTACACCTCACATCAGCTTCAGACAGCATGGTGCCCATGTTCTATTCAGTGCAAACTGGCTAAACTCTGGTTAAGAATGATCTGAAATTAATTTCACATAGAACCCCAGTAGGAGCATGGTCTGGCCTTAAGAACTCACCAGTGGACATCCCCCACATAAATCTATTTTTGACACAACCACTCCATCATTAACTAAACATGGAGCTTCTTCTTCTTCTTCTTCTTCTTCTCCTTCTCCTTCTCCTTCTCCTGTCTCTTCTGTCTCTCCTCCTCCTCCTCCTCCTCTTTCTCTTCCTCCTCCTCCTCCTCTTCCTCTTCCTCCTCCTCCTCCTCTTTCCACTTTCAACAGGCATCTGAGGCAACTCACAATAAACTAAGAGAATAAACAGATAAAAGAAACTATAAACGGTGGCAATGACTGAAAAATAATACAATGAGGATAAATATGGGTGAGATCGGAGAAGGACAGAGGGAGAAAATATGTTTCCATTGTTTTTCTAACAATGAAAAGAAGGGGGGCTCTTGACATATGAAGGATATAAAACCTGAACACAGCTGCCAAACAGTTTAACATAAACAATCCCAATGATAAAAGCACAATACCAAGATAATTGTCTGTTCAGATAGGTCTTCTCACCGTTAATGAGACTTCGAACAAGCCATTAAGCAAGCAGAATGTATTTCCCCTGACAAATTTCTTCAGTAAGCAAAAAATGGCACATCTGAATTTTTTATTAATTATACATGTGCACCCCTCCAACACAAACAAACACTTCTAAAAAAGCATTCTCTTTCCAATTATGAGGGCAAGTCTCCCATAGAAAATATTGAATGGTATCACAGAATCATAGAATAGTAGAGTTGGAAGGGGTCCTATAAGGACATCAAGTCCAACCCCCTGCTCAGTGCAGGAATCCACCTTAAAGCATCCCTGACAGATGGCTGTCCAACTGCATACTGAATGCCTCTAGTGTGGGAGAGCCCACGACCTGTCTAGGTCAGGGGTTCCATTGTCATACTGCTGTAACAGTCAGGAAGTTTTTTCTGATGTCTAGCTGGAATCTACGTAGCATCCTGTAACTTGAGTCCATTATTCCGGTCCTGCACTCTTCTCAACAGGTTTCTGTAATATATACTTTAAATGTGTTTTTTATTCTTGATGGGGCAGATGTGTATTTTGTACATGAGCAGGCCTAACACTCACCACCACAAGAATAGCAAGTCCACTAAGAATCAACCCCCAACCTCCCAAAGATACTATCACAGAGAAAATAGTCCCCTACCACGTACAGTACATGTCTTCCTTTCTCACCATTTTCCTTCTGGGCAGCCTCAAAAAAGGCAGACAGACTTTATTTTCCGGCATCCAATCGATCTTATTCCCACATTAAAAAGAAAAAAAAAAGTTTAAAGCATTGTTTGTTTGTGGGATGGAAAAACCAGAGTATGCCTTCACCACCACCACCCAAAAAGTGTGTAAAAGAATGTTGGTGTTCTCATTTAATTCTCTCTATCTTCTCAGATATAAGGAGATATTTATTATGGAAAAGGGGGATTTTTAATTAAATTTCATATTAATTTCAAAATACAGGAGGGAGGTTCTCACCACACAAATCTTTTTTTCTTAATGCAACTACATGCCGGTTCACCATCTCATTTGAGAATTATGATTTTGTTTTTAATGGATCTCATGGTTTTGAGATCACAATACACAGAGATGCAATTTTCAGATAACATGCAAGTGGTTTTGTGTTGTATCCAGTGACGAACAGATATTACTTGGAGGGGGCGAGGGAGAAAATACCCATAAGCCATTTTATAGGAAATCACAGTTCATAACAGCTCAAGAATGTAACAAGAACATCTCAGTACAGGAAACACAGCCCATGAACAATTATTCTTCCCTGTACATTTTGCCCTGGAGAATCTATTTCAGTTGATGAAAGATCTCGGTTGTAACTTATTAAAAACACATCTTTTCTGTGGACTATGGGAGACACATATTTATGTGCAAAGGGTTTATTCATCTTTAATATGGGTTATTAGTCACTTCAAGGTGATCCATTTATGAGGGCCATTCGGTAAATGTAAATAGATTGGGTGAAGAGTGAGGGGAAGGAGAATATTCTCTAACTTCGGTATTTACTTGAAAAGTAGCACAGATGATGGAAGTCAGCATTAGGGACCAGGATTGTAGGGCACATGCCAAGGCCCACCAGCAGGTATGCAAAAAGAAATGGTAGTCTAAACTCCCTTACCCTCTGCAAGTGTGCAGTGGTATAGTTTGGATTGGGCTCACAGAGAATGGACAAATGGATGAGCGCTGGTGTCAGGAGCAATGAAAAAGGCCTACGGAAGGCCTGTCTTATCTAGCCAAGCTCAAATTCCCAGGGGAGCCAATCTGAACCAGTTGATCATCCTAGAAGGGCAAAGCAGAGTCAAGCCCAATAAACCAGAGTCAAGTAAGGCTATGCAGGAAGGCAAGGTGGGGTCTGCCAAGACCCTGGACAGATTTCTGCTGGCTAGTACTCACTTTGGAAAAGCTGTTGTCTCAGCAATGCGCAGAGGCCTTCTGAAGCTTGTCAGGCCTGGACCTGCTGTTAACTCTACCCCCTCTGAGGACCTGATTCCAATAGGGCAATTGTGTGATTTTGCTGGCTCTGTGGAGGCAGTGGAGACTGTGTTGGAGATTTTCCTTTTCAGTCCAAGGGGAGTGAGGCTGGAGCCCAGAGAAGCACAGCTGCATAGAGCAGACAATACAAAACTTGATAGACCAGTGTGGTATAAAGTTGATCCCCAACAAGCCCTGTCTGGTCAGATCCAATAAGAAGATCCAGAGGAGTTTCTGCTGCAATGGGGGCGGGGGAAACTAATTCAATCTCCATTTTAATCTGAATGTACCTGATTTAATTACACTTCCAAGCCATGTTGCAAACTGAAACTCAATTGGGACTTCCCCAAACTTTGGAACGAAGTTGTCCAATTAAAAAAAAAAAAGCATACAAAATATGTATATTAGGGAACTCAACATTCAAAAAGGCATTGTGTAGGAAAATGGATTGCAAATATATGCAAGCTGCAGGTGACCTGCCCTCTTTTAAATCTGGTCACTCTAGTATAGCTCCTGCAGCTTTAACTGTTGTGATGAAGAGGGAATTTCACCAGGTTCTCCATATGTACAAATGACACCTGCTGAAATTCCCTTTTCTATGCAACTATTAAAGATACAGGAGCCCTGTCCTTTTCATATAGTCACCCTATCTAGCCTCCCTTTTTAGATAGACTTAGGGTGACCATATGAAAAGGAGGACAGGGCTCCTGTATCTTTAACAGTTGTATTGAAAAGGGAATTTCAGCAGGTGCTATTTGTATATATGGAGAACCTGGTGAAATTCCCTCTTCATCACAGCAGTTAAAGCTGCAGGAGCCCTGCCCTCTTTTAAATCTGGTCACTCTAGTATAGCTCCTGCAGCTTTAACTGCTGTGATGAAGAGGGAATTTCACCAGGTACCCCATATATACAAATGATACCTGCTGAAATTCCATTTTCTATGCAACTATTAAAGATACAGGAGCCCTGTCCTCCTTTTCATATGGTCACCCTATCACAGCAGTTAAAGCTGCAGGATCTATACTAGAATGACCAGATTTAAAAGAGGGCAGGGCACCTGCAGCTTTAACGGTTGTGATGAAGAGGGGATTTCACCAGGTTCTCCATAGATACAAATGACACCTGCTGAAATTCCCTTTTCAATACAACTGTTAAAGATACAGGAGCCCTGTCCTCCTTTTCATAGGGTCACCCTAATCAGTAGTTTAGGTGAAGAGGAGGTGAGCATTCTCTGGTGGAATATTGTTTTGCCTCTCCCGCCCATCCGTGTGGGCTGCTGGCTGGCTGGCCCAATTAGCTGCTGACATCACTCCCACTGACAGCTGAACAAATCCAAGAATCAAACCAAGCTCTCCTTGCCGGTCATCTGGTGAGATGGTGAGCGCTCATCCTACCCCCAATAAACCTATGCCAACCTCCCACAGGAAGGCAAGTGTGAGGTAGAAAACCCTTCCACCCCTCAGCTGAGGCCTTGATTATTACGTTTAGCTGTCAGCCTTTCTTGGAAAACAGTTCTAACATGTCTCTTGTGTCCCTAGAGAATTGTACAATTTGCTGTTCTAAATGTGTTCTTTATGAGCTGCTAGCATCTCTCTTAAAGAACGCGTCCTTCTATTCCATCCATGGCAGGTGGGGAGAAGAGGCAGCAGATGGGGTTGGTGGGTGGGGAGAAGAAAGATAGTGGCTGAGCTTTCAGCAGGCAGGTGCAGTCTACCAAAATCCAAGTTCATCTTTGCGACAATGAGGGCTAGAGACTTGGAATAAAATGAAAACAAAGCAAAACAAATCCAAAAACACCATTGCATGTGTAGGAATGGATGAATATTTTGATTTCTCTTTCTCCTCTGTATATTTTTTTTAAAAGAACTCAAGTTGTGGCCTCTCCCACACTAGAGGCCTTCAAGAGGCAGCTGGACAACCATCTGTCAGGGATGCTTTAGGGTGGATTCCTGCACTGAGCAGGGGGTTGGACTCGATGGCCTTGTAGGCCCCTTCCAACTCTGCTATTCTATGATTCTATGAAGTTCATTCCCCATAATGAAGAACTGCTTTGAATTTTATTGGGGGGGGGATCTTACCAAAAGCAAACTGAAATAAATCTCTCACTCATTTACAGCTACCAAATTCAATAGGTATGGAGGGGATCATGATGTACTTGGCTGCCATATAGCTGTTAAAGATTCGGAGCCTGTTATAAAAGAGAGAGAAAGAGAGGCCTGGTTCAGACAACATGCTAGACCATGCTGCTTAATGCCTTGACCTTAATACATTCCATTAACCATTTTGTGGTTAAGCAGCATAGTTTAACATGTTGTCTGAACCAGGCCACAGAGGGGTTGCAACTGCTTTGAAGCACTAACATGGTAGAATACTCAGTGTTCTAATCATAGCAAAGTGCTTAGACCTCTGGGACTGGTTGAATAGATTGACCTATCATTTTTGCTTCTTCCCACGTGTGTGTGTGTGTATGTGTGTAAATCAAGTTATTTTTGTCCCAAATATATAGGACATTGCAAATGTTGGAAGCTTCTTCTCAGAAACGAACTAAATCAAAATTCTCACCTGTAGCTATATATGTGTATATGGACAGAAAGGAAGGGTGTGTTCCTGTTGGGTAGGTCAGCCGGGATGCTGAATTAGTGATACAACCAGGATGATCAGGGGTCTGCAAACAAAGCCCTGTGAGAAGAGACAGAAAAAACTGGGCATGTTTAGCCTGGAGAAGAGAAGATTGAGTGGAGACTTGATAGCACTCTTCAAATACTTGAAAGGTTGTCACACAGAGGAGGGCCAGGATCTCTTCTCGATCCTCCCAGAGTGCAGGACACGGAATAACGGGCTCAAGTTACAGGAAGCCAGGTTCCGGCTGAACATCAGGAAAAACTTCCTGACTGTTAGAGCAGTACAACAATGGAACCAGTTACCTAGGGAGATTGCGGTCTCTCCCACACTAGAAGCATTCAAGAGGCAGCTGGACAACCATCTGTCAGGTATGCTTTAGGGTGGATTCCTGTATTGAGCAGGGGGTTGGACTCGATGGCTTTCTAGGCCCCTTCCAACTTTACTGTTCTATGATTCTATGATTCAGACAGACATCAGCACCCAGCAGCTGTTGGGGCCACAACATCCCAGCAGGACACACCACTGCATGGATGCCCGCTGCTTAGATCAAGAGCCAGCCCCAAGCAATGGATCTTTTCTTCTCCCGAAAGGCTAAGGAGAGCTCAGGAGAGTCATTTCTCCTCTCACCCCAATCAGCCTCATGCCCTCCAAATAGGTTGGACTATGGCTCCCAATATCTATCAGCCTGCATAGCCATTGGCTATTGTAATCCTACCCAGGGCTAGTATGCAGAGGCAAATCCCCAGGGTCCAGGAAGAACCATTAACCTTGGCTTGGAGGATGTGTTTGAAAACCTATTGTTCTGCCAGAGTTGCTAAACTTCTGAAGGGCATGATAACACCTGGTGGATGAAGGCCTGAAAAACAAATGGCTCATGACATGGTTTTCTTAAGACTCAATCTCTCTGATGTGATCCTTGGAGCAAGCAACTCCGGGGAAAGAGCTGAAACTCCTTTCATGAGAGAAGAAAACATGTCAGCGACGTCTTTCCCTTGAGTTCTTGGCACACGAATCGGATTCCCTGCTCCACCAGGAACTGTCATGGAGATCTTTGCTGCAAAGGTTCAGCTAGGAGGATGACAGGTGAAGGGTGCGGAGAAGAGGACTGATCAGGATGACTGTCATTATCTCGCTCGTTAGAAGAGCTCATTCTTGGAACGAGTGTCTTACTGCTCACCCCGACCTTCGTATGATTTTAGAAGGCAAAGTGCCTTAGTCTGGCCTGTGCAGATCTCGTGATATTGGAGAGGTTTAATTGTAGGGCCTGTACACTGTAATTACTGTTATTTTCCTTCATCCCCCACCTCATCAGGCGCTCTGCCTTGTCGGACGCTCACCAAACCTCCACCACTGTCCACCCTCAGCTGGAGGCACACCAGCTTCTTTGAGATAAAAACAATAGTAATCTTAAGCCACTAAAAGAAGTAGGGATGTTGTGGGTGTCTGTCTGAGTCTTGTTGTCCCACGGACTCCCCTGTGTCTGCCCCCTGGACTCAGCTCACTGGGCAGCAGTGCCTTCACAGGCCCACAGGCCAAGGCCCACTTCCACCCTTGTCCAGAGCCTACATTGAAGTACACAATGGAGGATCCAGAAATTACTTATTTCCCCCATTGTGTAAACAATAGAGGCTCCGGGAAATGCATACTTCCCACATGTAAATGGCGGCTGTAAAGGGGCCATTCACGCAACGTAGGAAATACACAATTTCCGGAGCCTCCATTATTTACACAATGTGGGAAATACGTCATTTCTGGAGCCTCCATTATTTACCTCCTCTCGTGCAAGCACTGAGTCATTACTGACTCTTGGAGGGACGCCAGGTTTCGCTGACGTTTTCTTGGCAGGCCTTATAGCGGGGTGGTTTGCCGTTGCCTTCCCCGGCCGTGATTACCTTTCCCCCAGCTGACTGGGTACTCATTTTACCGACCTCAGGAGGATGGAAGGCTGAGTCGACCCGAGCCGGCTGCCTGAAACGCCATGGGGAGAGTTTCAGCTGCAGAAACTGCTGCTTTACCACTCTGCACCACACAAGGCTACTCCATTATTTACACAATGTGGGAAAAACGTAATTTCCGGAGCCTCCATTGTGTGCAGCGATGGAGGCTCTGGAGAAAGGTGGATGGCTTCTGGGCCTTGAAGTGTGGGCCCATGAATGCACCGCAGCCCAGTGAGTTGAGTCCAGGGGGAGTCTGTTAGACCCCTGGACCCAGTCAGACACCCGTGACATCCCTACTTATTTTATTTTATTTATTGCATTTACACCTCACTTTTTTCCTCCAAGGAACCCAAGGCGGCGTACATAATCCTCCTCCTCTCCATTTTATCCTCACAACAACAACCCTGTGAGGCAGGTTGGGCTGAGAGTCTGTAAATGGCCCAAAGTCAACCAGTGGGTTTCCATGGCTGAGTGGGGACTAGAACCTCACTGCGCTCAACATCTAAGTTCCTCCTCCGAGTGCCTATTCCTTAAGGAAGCTCAGAGGATGGCAACAAGGGAGAGGGTCTTTTCAGTGGTGGCCCCCCAATTATGGAATGATCTCCCCGATGAGGCTCGCCTGGTGCCATCATTGTTACCTTTTCGGTGCCAGGTCAAGACTTTTCTCTTCTCCCAGGCATTTAACAGCATTTAACAAAGCTAAGTTTGTTTGTTTGTTTGTTTAATGAACCGTAGAACTGTTGTTTTTAAATGGATACTTTTGTTTTTATACTGTTTATGTTTTTGATGGTTTTGAATTTTGTATACTTTTTAATGTTCACTGTTTTTAACTTTTGCAAACTGCCCAGAGTGCTTCAGCTATGGGGCGGTATATAAATGTAATAAATAAATAAATAAATAAATAGAACCCAGGGTCTCCCGACTCCCAGTCCAACACTTTAGCCACTACACCACACTGGCTCTATTTTAGTGGCTTAAGATGACCATTGCTTTTATCTCATATTGTTTCTCAAACATCAGAACCAAAGCACACTGTTTCAGAGACTTCCCAGTCAGAGAGGTGCCGGGGGTGGGGGCACGTTTGTCCGTGAATGCAAATTGCATACTGAAAGGTGGATGTTATAGAAAATGGTATAAGGATGTGTATGGATTGTCATGCAAACATTTGCAAGGGGAGATTCTCAAAGTTTGGGATAGAATTTAGCATTGGGGGCGAATGAGATATGGAGAGAAATCAGAATTGACAGATCTGTTTATCCCTAGTCATGTGGCATGCCTTGCGCACCCTAAGCAAGCCTGCTGCCCTTCCGTCTCGGTCCTTCTTGTCCCTTGCCTTGGGCAGTGAAATGTCCCAGGCCGTGCCCGGATGGCATAGCCTGCCCTATGGGAAAATCTGGGGCGTAGGTCTCCATTGACCTTGTCCTTTGCTGCCTGTAAGAAAATGCAAATGTTCATGAAAGGTTGACACTGCCTTTGTCTCTCTGGGGGAGACGTCCCCACCTCTCCAATTCTCCTTAATTACTGAAGGAACTATGACCAAAGTGTCAGCCTTCACAGTGAATTTACTGACTTCTGCCAGCTTGTCACGACCGGGGCAATTTAAAAGTTTGATTCCTTTGAAATGGAGCTTGTTCACTTACCTGCTTCAGAGGTACTGATGTGTGAGGGGAAAAGTGTAGACAGAGACAAGGTGAAAATCATAGCGACCTTCTACGGAAGAGGGCTTTACTGAGATGTCAAGGGATGGCCAAGGAGATGGGTGTTTGCAAAACTGGCTTATGGCTGCCCAGGATATTCATTCACAGTTATGGAAGTAGCTTCTAGCTCCCGGTGTGTTCCAAGTGATAGTTACCACCTTTAAAATCCTCCATAATTGGTTCCATGGCGCTTTGAAAGACTGCCCACTTTAGATCTGGCTGTGATGTAGCTTTCCAAGAGGCCAACTTGCAGAGACCACAGTGGACTAGCTCCCCTTACCTGCATGACACCTGGATTTCACATGGGGTGATTTGATTTATTTATTTTATTTTATTACATTTATATACCGCCCCATAGCCAAAGCTCTCTGGGCGGTTTAAAGAAGTTAAAAAGAGTGAACATTAATTTTTTTAAAAAAAAAGACAAGAGATGATGATGATGATGATGATAATTTATTACATTTCTCTTCCACCCCATAGCTGAGGCTCTCTGGGTGGTGTAGTAAAATTAATTGCAGCTGTAAGTGTATCTTTGGCAAATTATGGGCATAATTTTCATATTTTATGCCATTTGTGCCCGTAATGCATTTACTTCTACATACATTGGGGCAGTAAAGTGCTTACTTCTATGTAAATTGCCTCCATAAGCATTTTACAGCTGCAAACGGTGTAAATTGTGGAAATTACAGCTGTTATTTCTGGCTGGAGGATTGTTCACGAGCCAGCTGCCCTGGTCTCGTCCCCTCAGTGCCCGTAGAACTGCCCCCTTTCCCTCCTGTCCACATTTGTGAGATCAAAGAGGCAGCTGGTACAGTCCTCTCTGGGCTGGCTTCAAGAGAAGCAGGGGAGGGGAGCCAGCTGCCCTGGTCTCGTCCCCTCAGTGCCCGTAGAACTGCCCCCTTTCCCTCCTGTCCACATTTGTGAGATCAAAGAGGCAGCTGGTACTGTCCTCTCTGGGCTGGCTTCAAGAGAAGCAGGGGTGGGGAGCCCAGACTGCTGGGTTTGAGGTCGGAGCACTGTCTCTGACCTTGAACCCTCCAAACTATCCTATAGGCCTCCAGACCCTTTCTAGGGGCCATAGGATTGCTCGCCAAAACTTGTGTTTACCTTCACCATTTTTTTTCATTTGTCAAGTTTCAAGAGGGTGGGAAGAAATGGCCCAAGCCACATGGTTATGTGTCATGGTTAATACCCTTATTCTTCTTTTTGTGACCAGGACTTGCAGAACCAACTGATGTTTGATGTCACAATGCTACATCTTGAAAGGTTGTCACAAAGAGGAGGGCCAGGATCTCCTCGATCCTCCCAGAGTGCAGGGCACGGAATAATGGGCTCAAGTTACAGGAAGCCAGAATCTGGCTGGACATCTGGAAAAACTTCCTGACTGTTAGAGCAGTATGGCAATGGAACCAGTTACCTAGGGAGGTTGTGGCCTCTCCCACCCTAGAGACATTCAAGCATCTGTCAGGTATGCTTTAAGGTGGATTCCTGCCTTGAGCAGGGGGTTGGACTTGATGGCCTTACAGGTTATCACACAAAGGAGGGCCAGGAACTCTTCTCGATCATCCCAGAGTGCAGGTCACAGAATGATGAGCTCAAGTTACAGGAAGCCTGATTCTGGCTGGACATCAGGGAAAACTTCCTGACAGTTGGAGCAGTCTGACAGTGGAAGCAATGACCTAGGGAGATCATGGGCTCTCCCACCTTAGAGGCATTCAAGAGGCAGCTGGACAGCCCTCTGTCAGGGATGCTTTGAGGTAGATTCCTGCATTGAGAGGGGGTTGGACTTGATAGCCTTATAGGCCCCTTCCAACTCTACTATTCTATGAGTCTATGACCTAACAAAAGGATGTCTCATGTAAACAAATCAAACTGGGGCACCATAAGCCATAGCACTAAATGGCAGCATGGGCAAATGAAGTCAGGGGCACTGAGGGCAAGAGAAGGAGAAGGCCATTGGCATGGGGAAGAGAGAGCAGCCAAGGGAACTACAGCAAGGGGGCAGATAACACTAAGAAAAAGCATGCAAAGATTTGGCTAGGTGAGTGGGGATTTCTTTCAAAGCCACTGGCAAAAGTTAAAGAATATTCAGCACAGTATAAAATGCAAGACTAGTCAATGGAGGGGAAAGAGAGACACTCCCCATATGTCTCAGTGAACTGAAAATTCAAACTTTGAAGGCGAGTTGAAAGGAATTCCAAGAGGGTTTAAACATGAGCCAGTTTCCCAGTTGCTGCCGGCTGAGTAACCCACTGAAGCACTATCTGGATCGGCAGTTTAGTTTGCATGGGGAGTTGGGAGGGAGGGAGAAGGAAAGACAAATTACTTTTCTAAGCGCTGATGACTTCATTGGCACGTGACAATATCACCTTACAGCCCAAGCAAGGGGAACCAAGAAAACACGCCCCAGGAAAAGGTGTGAGTAACGCCCAAAGGAAAGGAAGACGTGTATTAATTAAATGCTTGCATGTTAAGAATGCAAAGTGGGCACATTAGGAATGCAAAGCGGTAGGGATGTGCTCTGCTTCTAATCGGACCAGCGAATTAGAAGCGGAGCGGGGTGCTTTGCCTCCCCTTAAAGCGGAGGCGAAGATGATTGGGGGGCCGGCGGAGTGTTGCAAAGAGGATCGAGGTGAAGGCGGATCCTTCGCCTCGATCCAGAGCTCCGCAAGAAAGGTAAGTGGGGTTTACCGGGCCCTGCCACTGTCGCTATCGCCCATGCGGCGACAGCGGCAGGGCCCGGTAAACCCCCCTCCCTCCTCTCCCTTACCTGCATCCGTCTGCGGTCCATCAGCTTCTTCAATTGAGCCCGCGGCTCAACCAGGAAGTCTAGGCCGCACTTGCGGCCCAGACTTCCTGGTTGAGCCACGGGCTCAATTGAAGAAGCCAAGGGATCGCGGACGGACGCAGGTAAGGCCCCCCTCCCCCTTGGTCCCTTACCGGGCTCTGCAGGTAAGGGAGAGGAGGGAGGGGGGCCTTACCTGGCGCCACTCCCCTCCACTGTGGAGCTCCGATTCGGAGCCGGAGCTCCACGGTGAAGAGAAGCGGACTATGGGCGGAGCGGCGCGGGGCGGAGCGGGCCAATCCGAAATTTTTGGATCGGCCCGCGGGGCAGAGCGGGGGGGTCTGTGCACACCCCTACAAAGCGCACCATTTTTGGTGCTTTTTTCAAGAAAAGAAAAGAAATAATTAGAATAAGAAACATGGAAGGGCTGATGGCAGCACAGACACAGTTGAAAGTGGGAACATGGCATGCATGACAGTGATTAATTCTGGGCAAGAGGAACGGATAACACTGTGTTAATGTAAGTAGCATTATATGTTCCTTCCTTCCTATGATTAATATGTAGGGTGAAAACTGAACCAAACCCACGATGTATAAAGGGTGGCGATTCATTTACAGAAAAAAATAAAGTCTCACCATGCATGGTACATCAAGATGAATGATTGCACCTTCTTCTGTGTCACTCACCCATCCCAGTTGCATCTTGCCCTTCTTCAAACCAACATGTCCTGCACACAATGTCACATCTTAGCCATACCTCAAGCACATTGGAGCAATTCCGTTCCCGGCAGGTGCAAATGAGCAGAGAAATCCAGCCTGTCAAATGTAGGTGTATGGAATCAGAAGCGTCATGCCAAGCACTGAACCTCTAAGCTGGGTCTCCCTATGGAAACGCCATTTTTATTGTTCTCTGATGTTGGGGGTGGGTGGGTGCACAGCTTCCCAAACAATTGCTATGTATTAACTCTTATTAATGCTAAGAGCTGCCACGATGGAGGCGAAATATCTTGGGAGGGCATATTATGGCGAACGTCCTGCCACTTTGTGGTTCAGTATGAGACATGGCTGGCACTTTTCATAGCAAAAGAATACTGACTTTTTGACAGTTATCTCCCAGGTCATGAAGTTGATGCCTGTTCACTGATGGCCCATGCATACGTACCTTATTGCATTCCCCACCCCCACCCCCACCTCCCAGGAATAGTTATTTCCAGCTTTGATCGTGAGTGGTGTTTGGATAGAAGTTCAACCACCTCTCATAGAATCATAGAATCATAGAATAGTAGAGTTGGAAGGGGCCTACAAGGCCATCGAGTCCAACCCCCTGCTCAATGCAGGAATCTACCCTAAAGCATCCCTGACAGATGCTTGTCCAGCTGCCTCTTGAATGCCTCTAGTGTGGGAGAGCCCACAACCTCCCTAGATAACTGATAGCACTCTTCCAATACTTGAAAGGTTGTCACACAGAGGAGGGTCAGCATCTCCACCATATCAAGGGCTTTACGGCCACAAATTTGTGGCCGCCATTAACCTATCGTGTCCTTTCAAAAACTGGAGAGTAACCCCATGGGAACTCCAGTGGACACAGAGGTGAGAGGCAACTGGTCCACTGCAGACTCTGGAATCTGGACTCATTTGAGTCCATGGCGGATTTCTCCCAAATCAGCACCTTATCATCTTCCAAAATTCAGCATTTAAGCCATTGTAGTGTGGATAATTCACCCAGTCATTTATTGCACCTCAATGATACTCCTGCATTGAGCAGGGGGTTGGACTCGATGGCCTTATAGGCCCCTTCCAACTCTACTATTCTATGATCTATGTTTCTATGATATTACCATGTAATACATTAACTAGAACACTCCCCTCCACCCCAGATCCACCCTGACAGCTATTTTTTTAAATGCAATAATCACTTAAATGTTTTGTTGACTTCTTCCCAACTTTCCCCGGCTCACCCATAAACGTTACCCGGGCTTGTGTATTTTTTGGTACGTTGGAAAGTTTGTCCATTAAGCATTGCTCTTTGCTAATGTGTAGTTAATTACTTAATGGAAAAAGCTTTTAAACCACTCCAAGGGTTACATAGTTGTTTAATTGCATGACTTCTTAATGGACAGAGTGTTGGGGTTAAATTTATCCTTTAAAACAAAACAAAACCCTGGCCCATGCTGGAGGTGGGTGGGAGAAGACGCTGTAACTGCTCATACTAAAAATGATAGATCATATTGAATCCCATTGATTTCTTTTTTTGTGCGTGTGCGTGTGTGTGCAATTGTTTAATAAAAGATGGAAAAACTGACACCATCAATGCCTTTATCTAGCTAAATGGAATTGGGGGAAATGCTCAGGTTAAAGAAAGAGGACTGGGCAACTTTTACTTGGGCAAAATAAGGCTTAAAGGGTGCAGTCCTATGCATGCTTAGATGGGAGGAAAGCCTACAATTCCCAGCATCCCCCATGCTGGCTGAGGAATGCTAGGAGTTGTAGGACTTCTTGCGGTGTAAATGTGCATAGGCTCCCCGTTAAAGTTAGAACAGGGATTAGTTGAAGAAGCCTGAGGGGAGACATGATAGCACTCTTCCAATACTTGAAAGGTATGGATGGATAATTCTCTTTTGTTCAGAATGAAGTTTTAGTTCATGTGTCTTTGTCACTTGATGATGATACCATAAAAAATGGCCTGCATGCATCCACATGCTATGAAAGAAAAATGTCCCAAAGAGTCTTGCAGAACCTCAGCCCTATGAGGAGAGACTGAAAGAACTGGGGCATGTTTAGCCTGGAGAAGAGAAGATTGAGGAGAGACATGATAGCATTCTTCCAATACTTGAAAGGTTGTCCCACACAGGACAGCCAGGATCTCTTCTCCATCATCCCAGAGTGCAGGACATGGAATCATGGGCTCAAGTTACAGGAAGCCAGGTTCCGGCTGGACATCAGGAAAAACTTCCTGACTGTTAGAGTGGTACGACAATGGAACCAATTATCTAGGGAGGTTGTGGGCTCTCCCACACTAGAGGCCTTCAAGAGGCAGCTGGACAACCATCTGTCAGGTATGCTTTAAGGTGGATTCCTGCACTGAGCAGGGGGTTGGACTCGATGGCCTTATAGGGCCCTTTCAACACTACTGTTCTATGATTCTATGATTCCATGAACTGGGCAGGGGCCATTCCAGGGACATCGGGGTTGGGGGCAGGGTCAGGACAAGTGCCCTCTGGTTCCTTTTCTTTAAAAAAAAATGGTGGGCTCAACACACACACAACATCCCTCCTCCCATGTGGAACATTGTGCATCCATTTAGAAAGTCTGGGATGATCCCGGAAGCAGGTAACTCCGGGATCGCCCCCCACTCCCTGTACACCATATGGCGTAGAAAGGGCCTTAATCATCTCTCCAGATCAGTAGAAGTAACAGGGATTTGTATTGTGGGAACGCCTTCCTAGCACAGAAGTGCTGGATCATCCTGCTAGCTTCCCACATTAAATAAAGTTAAAAAGCAGATTTTGAGAGAATTAACACACACACACACACACACGGAGGTTATGATTCAGCTGAACTTTGCAGTGAGAGGGATTAAAGATATCCTCTCGGTTTTTGGGCGCTTTGATCTCCCTCTTCTTGCTACAAACATCTTTGAGGTCAGTGATACAGAAGATTATCGCTGTTCCAAATGGCCCTTGGGTCATGCATTATGGACTGGAAAGAACGCCAGATGGGTCTGCTTTAGGGCTGTTGAAGGTTTCCAGGCACCCAGTCAGAGCGAGGTGCCATCCCAGCAAATGGTTCTCAGCTCATTAGGGGGTGAGAGAGCGAAAGACTGAGAGAGAGAAAACAGAATACGGTTTATGGCAGTAATTGTTTTCTGCTCGGCTTGTGCAGTGAGTGTAAAGGTGGCATGTTATAAGGGTGTTTGACGGCAAGCCATGGAGCTGTCAGCCAGAATAAAAACCCAAGGGAGTGGAGCTGTGGTTTGCTGTGTGATGGTAACTTTTGCTTATTCATGGAATGTCTAACTGGTCTCATCCCAGAAGGGTTGGGGGACAATGAAAACCAGGTCAAAAGATAAAATCCAGTAAACATCCTATGAGCAGAACATAGAATCATAGAATCATAGAATAGCAGAGTCGGAAGCGGCCTACAAGGCCATCAAGTCCAACCCCCTGCTCAATGCAGGAATCCACCCTAAAGCATCCCTGGCAGATGGTTGTCCAGCTGCCTCTTGAGTCCTTCTGGATCAGAGCACAAGTTCATCTCATCCAGTATCATATTTTCTAATGCTAATACCATATTTCTTCAATTCTAAGACACACTTTTTTCCCATATAAACATCTCTAAAAACGGGGTTCGTCTTAGAATCGCAGGTGTGTCTTAGGTTTTATTTTATTTTCTGTTGGTGGTACTGAAATTAGTGTGCGTCTTACAATCGATGGCATCTTACAATCGAAGAAATACGGTAATAATAATAATAATAATGAGATCCAGTGCATACATTTGGAACAGTGTGCATAAAAACATGTACATTTGCAACAGTGTGTGCAAAGACATATACATTTAAAACCACATGTGCACATCACTTACATTTGAAACTGGGGAGAGGGGGAGAGAGATGCAAAACAAGGAAAATATGAAGGAAAACTGTGCACAAACCTTTGCATGTTTGAAAAATGCGTACACCAACGTGTGAGCAGTGGAAATCCACATTGCTTGTTAATAATAATAATAATAATAATAATAATAATAATAATAATAATAATAGTGAACTTCAGCATCACTGACTCTCACACATCTGGAAATACTTAGAAGTGTAGGTTGAACATTGCTCTTTGAACCAAGAGATTCGTAAGGAATTACATGAGCATCTTTCCAGTCGATTTATTGATATCAGTGAGCTGGCTGGAGACCAGGTTCAGAAAATGGCTACTCATCTCATGACACTGGATTGATATTTTCTCAGGTGTATGGGTGGGTATGGGGAGGGGGGGGGAAATCTCCAATTAGTCCCATTAACCCCTCTAAAGACCATAAGGAATTTTCCTAACTAGAAATGGATGAATCCGTCAAGTTTGATTTCAATCATTTTCCAAAAGTTAAGGTCGTTCCTGTTTCTACATAAGTAAGCACCTTGTTATTTGTTCAGTCTGCACAAAAAAATGCATTCCTTTGTCTGTGTGCACATTTCTCAAAATGTACACATCCAAATTATATGCATTATTTGGTAGGCAGTTGCCTTTTTCTACAATAAAGCATGCTTGTACACACTCTTTTGTAATGTACACATTTGTGTGTGTGTGTGCACATTTTGCTGTACTATACAGATTTTGATGTACAAACTTTGACTGAAACTTTCGGAAAGTCCAGATATTAATGTTTAGCTGTATTCTGGATCATATCTCTCTCTCTCTCTCTCTCTCTCTCTCTCTGTGTGTGTGTGTGTGTGTGTGTGTGTGTGTGTGTGTGTGTGTGTGTGTGTGATAGATCATAGCCATGATCAGAGATAAGGCCTGTTCAAAACCAACCCATGAGTCACTTGCCTGGACAATTTTGCCTACTGTGAAACAACAAGACATATAAAATTGAAAGCATCTTGCCAGGATTTCAGAGCGACCAGTTCCTGCTTTTAAATCAAGGTTCTATTTAAATGGAGACACACATTCCCATTCTTCTCATCCAAAAATGCCCCCCAAAGAAAGGGTTACTAATGTGTGTGTGTGTGTGTGTGTGTGTGTGTGTGTGTGTGTGTGTGTTATTCCTCACATGTACAGCTCCATTGTCGGTCAATCTGACCCAACATTCAATATGACACCTACCGCAGAAAATGTTTCTTTATATCTCCAGGAGATGTGGTACTCCATTCATGCAAACTAAGGCAAACGAGAGATGTAACATTTATACGACAGTGTGTCCTATTGGGAAGGACCCTCACTATGTTCCATTCAAATGTGTATTTTCATCTATAGGTCTGAGCTCTGGAAAATGGCAGCTCTGTCACATTCCACAAAACCAGCTGAGGAACACCTATGTGCTACCAGGAAAATGTAGCTGCAGATTTCCTGCATCAGCAGGGGTGGGGTGACCTTTGTGGTGCCTTTCAACTCTACATTCTTGTTCTGGGACAGTTCTGATTGGCTGGCACCTGTCATGTCATGAATCCACCTCCTACTCCTATCCCAGGAGCAGTTTTGCTGCTTTAAAAATGAAGGAGAAAGAAGGAGGTGGCAAGGGAGGAGGAGGAGGAGAAGGAGGAGGAGGAGAGGAGGCAGAGGAGAAGATGAAGAAGAGGAGGAGGAGAAAAAGAAGAGGAGGAGGAGAAGAGGAGGAAGAGGAGAAGGAGGAGAAGGAGGAGAAGGAGGAGGAGGAGAGGAGGCAGAGGAGAAGAGGAGGAGGAGGAGAAGATGAAGAAGAGGAGGAGGAGGAAAAGTAGAGGAGGAGGAGGAAGAGGAGGAGAAAAAGAAGAGGAGGAGGAGAAGAGGAGGAAGAGGAGAGGAGGAGGAGGAGGAGGAGGAGGAGGAGGAGAAGGAGGAGAAGGAGGAGAAGGAGGAGGAGGAGAGGAGGCAGAGGAGAAGAGGAGGAGGAGGAGAAGATGAAGAAGAGGAGGAGGAGGAAAAGTAGAGGAGGAGGAGAAGAGGAGGAAGAGGAGAGGAGGAGGAGGAGGAGAGGAGGCGGAGAAGGAGGAGGAGCAGCAGCAGCAGCAGCAGCTTTTCCTGAGTTCTGGTGTGTTCTGATATCTTTCATTGTTCTTTGATCCCAACTTCTGGCTTCCCCTTGCTCCTACTGCTCCTGTCTCCCAACTTGATCTTGGCTGACTCTTTGGTCCTGGTTACTGATTTCTCCGGTGGCTTCTGGGTCCCAGTTCCTGGCCCACTTCAGATTGCTCCCCACAGCAGAGTTTTTACAGTAGGTCAGCCTGACCTCAATTACAATGTGACAGTTGAATTGCTTGATAAGTATAGCTTCGTTGGGTGCATTACTCCATTCACACTGCTGAAGGGCAAATGCAGTGATGCTGGTTTGGGATGAGCCCTGCTTCCTCACATTCAAGTTTATCCTTTCCTCTCCAGAGTTGAGCTTTGAAGTGTGTGTGTGTGTGTAAACCGTGCCTGCAAAGTTTGCAGCACAAAGCAACCAATGACAGCACTGATTGTCCAGTGCCTATGCCATCACAAACGGGGGTGGCAGATTGCAGATCAAAACGTTCTCAGCGCTGGCGCTGCTAGCTCCTGACGGCACATAGGCACGCACGGTTCTTGTAATCACATTCTACCTCACAGCTGTCTGATTTTTTTTTAAGTGAAATTGTAAGAAACACCTGTGTTTTCCCCTCTACATTGTGCTGCTTGTCACATGGAGGATCAAATCAGTCATTTACAGATGTGTCTGCTCATCCTTTATGAACCGATGCCTGCTTATAATATCCAATATGATACTTATCTGCAAAAGGAACTTGAGTGGGCGGAAAGTTTCTTTTCTTTCTTTTTTTGCAAGCTTCCTTTAATCTTTGCAAAACACACACACACACACACACACACACACACACACACACACGAGTAAGCTCTTCCCAGCTGCCAGACCACACATTCATTGTCCCTCTCCTTGTTGATACATCTCGCCCAATATCCTCCCAAGCACAAAGGCCTAATTGTCTTGATTGAAATGAGGCTGATTGGGGGAGAGAGAGAGAGAAACCCAATGAGATGTGAAACAAAACAAATCAATGTGAAACATGGCTATAGGGTTGTGTAGTGAAAGTCCACCTCCCCATCACTTTGATTAATAAGAAGCGAAATGACCAAAGGGAGAGAACTTAACTAGCTGTACTCCACTGATGATGTCATACCTTTTGTCATACCTCTCTTGTCATTCCTCTTGAGGTAGGGATGTAGAAGAAATTCATTTTTGCTTGCAAAACATAGAATCATAGAATAGCAGAAATTGTGGTCCTACAGATGTTGTCTGATCTCTGTATCCCGTTATCATTGACCACCTGGTGTCTGGGGCTCATGGGAGTAGGAGTCCAACAACATATGGAAGGTCACAGCTCCTCTTTCCAATTTTAGAATCTCAGAAACATAGAAGTTCATAGAATCATAGAATAGTAGAGTTGGAAGGGGCCTACAAGGTCATCGAGTCCAACCCCCTGCCCACTGCAGGAATACACCTTAAAGCATCCCCGACAGACGGTTGTCCAACTGACTCTTGAAAGCCTCTAGGGTGGGAGAGCCCACCACCTCCCTAGGTCATTGGTTCCATTGTCGTACTGCTCTAACAGTCAGGAAGTTTTTTCTGATGTCCAGCCAGAATCTGGCTTCCTGTCACTTGAGCCCATTATTCTGTGTCTTACACTCTGGGAGGGTCAAGAAGAGATCCTGGCCCTCCTCTGTGTGACAACCTTTCAAGTATTTGATGAGTGCTGTCATGTCTCCCCTCAATCTTCTCTTCTCCAGGCTAAACATGCCCAGTTCTTTCAGTCTCTCCTCATAGGGCTTTGTTTCCAGACCTCAGTGACCATGCCCCATTCAAACCTCCTAATGTGAGGGCAAGCACACGTCCACTGAGAATATTCATAAATTGCCAAACACATGCTCGTGTTTGTAGCATTCCTGATTCCCAGTTTGATTCATGCAAATCTGTTAATTTGCGTGAATTTCCTCCCTTGACTGAGAAGTATGCAAAAATGATCTCAATTTAAATTCATTGATGAATCAGTTGAAAGGTGAGTCAACTAAATGGATGGATGGATTCAGTCAAGAAATCCATTCCTTGCTTCTGGATTGGTGGACCTACCAAAGATGTTTGTTTTCCAAACAAACACATTGTGATGGCTTCCTTTTTTGTTTTTTGCTGAATAGTTCTATCATCACCTTAAACAACTCCTTTGTCATGAATTGCTGATCATGACAATTTGCCGTTCTTTTATAGTAAGCCAGGGGCGAGCGGGGGTGGATGGGGGGAGTTGACGTCTTGCTCGTCAGCAAAGGTTTGATGTAAATATTAATTGGTTTCACCTGTATGGTGGCTGGCAGTCTTCTCACACCTTTAAAAGGAGATGTCTTTGTCAATTAAACTCCTTTGAATATTTATTTGAGCGAGAATCTCCTGGCTGCTGTTTATTGTGCAAATGCAGTGTGTTAATGATGGTGACAAGTGAGTGTCTCTCCCCCACCCACCACCCACTTGTTTTGTTTTCAAAAGAGGTGAACTTTTTGTGCTAGGTTGTCCTCCTTCTATTGACTTCTCCTGTTAGAGGGGAAGTGATAGCAACAGTTGAGGACACCTCTGCTTACTGCACAACAATATATATTTTTCCAAGCACATTGAACGAGATTCAAAGCCTCCCAACTTCTCCCTCCTCAATTAAAACCACAAAAGGATAGAGGCAGGATGGGATGCTTGTAGTTGGAGTGGAACTTGTTTCATGTCTAACCCTACTGCCCCTGTTTTGGGAGAAGATGTTTCAGGTAATCAATCAGAATCAGATTCAGAGCTAGAAGACGCAGCGCCAGACACCAGCCCGCCTGTACCAGTGGGGGAGGAAGCTCTCACAGGCGATTCCCCAACTGGGAGTCAGCCCTCGCCAGAGCTTATCTCCTCAAGGCCAAATCCTACACACTGGGTGGGAAGTGAGGTTTCTTCCAGAGGTGAGCATCCTGATAAGCTAGCTGATGCTAGGGTCCGCCAGAAATTCAAATGCATGGGGCGGAAGGAAGGCATGAGAAAGTCAGTTCGATTACGCAAGAACCTGCCTCCGCACCAGGCGCTCTGAAGTTATGGGTGTTTGTGAAGTGGCTTCTTATTCTTCTTGAGCAGACAATTGTCTTGCTTGATTTGCATAGTTTTGCCTAGGGGGACGTTTCCAAGAGGTTAGACTCTCTTCAAGGAGAAGAGACGTTTGTTATTTCATAAAAGCTTTATAGATTACTTAGCAAGTCTCATCATTTGCCTCCGATCGAAAGCAAGTGTTTTCTGAAAAACACAACACCTTGTAGGCTGTCTGGTTCAACTAGCTGTTTGATGCAGGAAATCAGGGTTTTCACATCCTTAAGAGATGGTTATCAAACTCTTCTTGAAGATCTCCAAGAAGGGAGAGCTCCTCCCCACCTGAAGGAATCGGTTCTTTTGTCAAAATGCTTCATTGTTGAGCGATTCTGACCATGTAGATGTTTCTCCAGATTTTCAACCAAAAACTATCCCTGTCCCCAGGACCAGCAAAGAACAAACCTTTGCCCTTTTCTATGTGATTGCCCACCATGTATTTGAAGAGAGCTGTCATGCCCTCACTACACAGCCTTCTCTTGCCCAGACTAAACACACCACATTCTGAACCTTTCCCCAAAGGACTTGTCTTCCATGTCCCTGAACTTCTTGGATGTCCATTCCAGTTTTACTACATTCTTCCGAAGGTCTGATCCCCATTCACATGGACACCACTTCATCAGGACCTGAAGGATCTCACCTGAACATTTAATGTCACCATCCTGTAACTAGGAGTAAGCCCACTTGAACTCAATAGGACTTACTTCTGAGTAGAAAGGATAGGATGCTCTGTAATGGTATGAGAGATGATGGAGGCGCAGGGATCTATCTATCTATCATCTATCATCTATCTAGAATTTTATTTCCCTCCACAAAGGAAGACACAAACAAGATGATACAGAGACTCTTGCTGGAAGGAGCTTCCTCACCCAAGCTCCTGTGTTCATAGGTGGCTCCTGACACTCTACAGCAGCCACAAGAGTCATTGGGGCAGGTGACAGGTGCATACAAGCCTCCCCCACCATCAGAAGTGTTGGACATCTTTCAGCCTGAAGGCTGAATTTTATTTTGGAGAAGCTCTTGGGAGGCACGTTCCAGGGACGGGTGGAGATGAAGGCAAATACGGGCAGGAGCAAAAATAATTTTGCCTAAAGTTCTTACATCCAGTAACTAGCCTTAGGAGAACCAGTAAATGATCATCCATGGTCAGGGGGGAAAGGATGGGGATGGGGGAAGTTCACTGGGTGACTTTGGGCCAGTCACTGACTCTCGGTCTTGGCCGTCTGGAGCCCCATACTGGAACCCCAAAAGGACAGGATTGGGACTCCAGGAAGGGTAGATCCCTGCCCACCAGGTTCTGTAACCTTGCCTAGATGTTCTACAGGGATACAGTTTCAGGTTTGCTTGGCCTGTTAAAGCTTTGTGCTGTGGTGCACATTTCCTACAATTGATATTGGCTCTTATTCTCTTTGCTATTTATTTGTGGCACTGCTCCTTCTGAAGCAGCAGGGGGAGCCCTTTGGTCATGGCTTCGGATATGTTGCCCACGGAGGAGTCTTCAGCTTTTTGAATACAAGTATGTTTGTATTCTTTCTTCCTTGATCTCGTTTTGGAGACAAGTGAAAATATGAGAGAGAGAGAGAGAGAGAGAAATTTGGGCATTAACAAGAAGATTGCTTTGTGGTTTTGTTATTGATTTTTTTTAGTAAAGTATTTAATATGTATTAAATTGTAAATTATTATTATCTCTCTTTTCTTACTCATGGTGGTTTTTCTAGGTGGACATGACAGGTTTTGCCCAGTCGTGTTGTCTTTTGGTTATATGCATGGTATGGAGAATGTTGAGAGGGAGACATTTTTCTCCCTCTCTCAAAATACTAGAACCCGGGGTCATTCCATGACACTGATTGATGGAAGATCCAGGACAAATAAAAGGAAGACCTTCTTCACACAGCGCATAGTTAAATTATGGAACTCACTACCACAAGATGTAGTGATGGCACACCAATCCGGATGGCTTTAAAAGGCGGTTGGATCAATTCCTGGATGCAAAGGCTATCCATGGCTACTAGCCCTGATGGTTGGGTGCTATCTCCAGTATTTGAGGCAGTAAGCCTGTCTACACTAGCTGCTGGGGAACACGGGTGAGAGGGTGCTGTTGCATCATGTCCTGCTTTGTTGGTCCCTGTCCGATGGTTGGTTAAACACTGTGTGAACAGAGTGCTGGACTAGATGGACCTTTGGTCTGATCCAGCAGGGCTCTTCTTAGGTTCTGATGATGATGATGATGATGATGATAATGATTGCATGTTAGCGAGCTTGGGGACCACCTCCAGACCGCGACGGAAGCAGGTAAGTGGTGAGGAGGGAGGGAGTCTTCCCTGGCTCTGGATGCTCAGATTTGCTTCAAACTGGGCATGAATGTGGATACATGTATAAATTCTCATGGTGCCGATTTTGAGGTTTCTATTATTATTATTATTATTATTATTATTATTATTATTATTATTAAACAATATACAACAAACACAAAAACAACAAATAAAATCACTTAATACATAAACATAAAATTGCCTTAATATCGTATATTCAAATTTAACCTATTAAACATATTTATACTAAACATAACAGTGCTCCCCCCACCACGGGATCTCATTCCTGTTTCCAAAAACTCATAGTTTCATCTGTTGGTGGCTTCCCACTTCCTTTAAAGAACACAAACTCTAGGAACTTTTTCCATATACCCTCAAAATCATTCGTTTTTACTATACCTCTTTTCATTTTAATATTACATGTCAATTTATCATTTATAGCAATGTCCCACACTTCTTTATACCATTCTTCAATACAATAGTCTCCTTGGATCTTCCAGTTCCTAGCTACAATCAACCTCGCAGCCGTCAGCAGGTTAGTTATCAGTTCTTTGGCTTCTTTATTACATTTAAGTTCTTCTTGCAGTGAGAGTAATGCAATCCTTGGTGTAACCTCTACTTTAAATCCCACAATCTGCTCAATCTCAAAGAACACCGTCTTCCACAACTTTTGCACATGTTTACAATCCCACCACATATGTAAATACGTTCCTTTTTCACCACAACCCCTCCAACAATCTGCTGAAAGCTGCTTATTAATCTTATTTAATCTGACCGGAGTTAAGTACCACCTCCATACAAGTTTATAGTAATTCTCCTTTATTCTTACTGACATATTTCTTAACACTCTCTGTCTCCATAGTCCTTCCCATCTCTGCTATCCTATTTGTATCTTCAAATCAGTCTCCCAAACCACTTTCCCAACACTATCCAACACTCCTTTCTCAGCTAATATATTGTATAGTTGACTCATTAACCCTTTTGTCCCTATATTTTGTCCCTTGTCCATCTCTATTTTTTCGATTAATTCCTCAAATTTCGTCCTCTCTCCACACTCTCCATTTTCTCTTACCCAATTTTTAGTCCATTGTTCCAATTGCCCATAGTTTAACCATTTTGAGGTTTCTAACATTAAAAGTAAAAAAGTTATGGGCATTTGATTTTCAATGCAAGTCTATGGGGGGGGGAACACGGAGCTCCGATCCGGATCTGGGGCCCTGCAGATCGGAGCAGAGCATAGGCGGATCAATGCGTGGCAGAGCAGACCCAATCCGGAAGTTGCAGATCAGGTTCCAGAGCGGATCGGGGGGGGGGGGCGTGCACAGCCCTAGTTGAGACCACGTCTGCAGAAGTGATCCAGGTGCCTGGCAGTAAAACACTTGCCTCCCTCTCTGCTTGCTTAGTCACTTGCCAGCATCCCATGAGAAGTACCAGTGGTTGGCACTGGCAGGTGACTGCAGAGGACCCTGTTTCGTCTAGGGTCCGCTGCTGGTCTCTGGAATTTGCTGCCCCTGTTCCTCTTCCTTGTCCTTGCTGTTGCCTCTTTGCCTGGCCTTTTGGAGTGAGGCATGATTCTTTGTGTGGCTCTGAGGATCGGGCCCGGAAGGATGGGGCAAGGGAAAGAGGAGCGATGACCAGAGGAGGCTGGTGGTGCCAATTCCGGTAGGTCTGTGAATTTATTTATTTATTTAAAGATTTTTATGCCGCCCTTCAACCAAAAAAAGGCTCTCACGGCGGCTTACAAAAGTATTTCTTGACAGTCCCTGCCCACAGGCTTACAATCTAAAAGACATGACACAAAAGGAAAGGGGACTGGGAGGGAGGAGGAGGAGGGGGGAAAGGAAAGCAAATTCAGGCACTACAATCTTAGTTGCAAAGTTCAGCAGTTACAGTTGACAGCAGGAGGGAGGGGGCTCTCAGCTGGAGCTGGACCCAGGCAGGGTGGAGAGGTGCCTGGCTGCTGCTTCCTCCCTCACTGGTGGCCTCTGCAGTGACAGTTGGTAGCAGGAGGGAGGGGGCTTTGAGCTGGAGCTGGACCCAGGCACGTTGGAGAGGTGCCTGGCTGCTGCTTCCTCCCTCACTGGTGGCCTCTGCAGAGACAGTTGGTAGCAGGAGGGAGGGGGCTCTCAGCTGGAGCTGGACCCAGGCACGGTGGAGAGGTGCCTGGCTGCTGCTTCCTCCCTCACTGGTGGCCTCTGCAGAGACAGTTGGTAGCAGGAGGGAGGGGGCTCTGAGCTGGAGCTGGACCAGGCACGGTGGAGAGGTGCCTGGCTGCTGCTTCCTCCCTCACTGGTGGCCTCTCCAGAGACAGTTGGTAGCAGGAGGGAGGGGGCTCTCAGCTGGAGCTGGACCCAGGCACGTTGGAGAAGTGCCTGGCTGCTGCTTCCTCCCTCACTGGTGGCCTCTGCAGAGACAGTTGGTAGCAGGAGGGAGGGGGCTCTCAGCTGGAGCTGGACCCAGGCACGGTGGAGAGGTGCCTGACTGCTGCTTCCTCTCTCACTGGTGGCCTCTGCAGAGACAGTTGGTAGCAGGAGGGAGGGGGCTCTGAGCTGGAGCTGGACCAGGCACGGTGGAGAGGTGCCTGGCTGCTGCTTCCTCCCTCACTGGTGGCCTCTCCAGAGACAAATCTGTTCTGCCAGAACCATCCGGAATTTAAATGGAGCTATCCAAGGTGCTGACACCATTTTGGGGGATAGGCTTCAATTCACAGCCCCACTGACAATGGAGCCACCAGGCTCCGCTGGCTGCAGGAGGAAGTGGGGTGGGCACTGTGCCACGACACAGGCTCTTGACCACAGGCCTGTCCGCGGACACTCCCTGCTCAAACTAAGCACCACCACTTTATGAGCCTGAGGTGAGGGACGATCACCACCTTTCTACAAACTATGTGGAGAAAGAAGGGGTGAAACAGGAATAATTTCAGGAATAAAATAATGCGCTGTGAATTGTGCTGATGGTGATTTAATGTCAGAACGGGTGTTATAGGTATATAACTGCAGATGACAAATGCCAAGGACACACGTGGGATTTTTGTGGTAGTAAAACAAAACTGAACCAAAAATGTATTTCAATGTTCACAAACTTTGTTTCATAATAAAACTCCTCAGGCCTTTGTTAAAACCTCTCATCCAATCCTTTCTCTCTTCTCATACATGCTTTCCTTTCTCTCACACCTTCACTCTGGAACTTTCTTTATTATCAGGATTGTTTAATATACACCAACTGGCTATCTGCACCCTACACTCAAAAGACACCCCTCTTTATCCTGATCCTCTAATTCTCCCTCGAACCAAAGTACTTTAAAAACACACACACACCCCTTTATCCGCTCAGCCATTCCCTTATATATCCTCCTCCCCCCTCCTTTCAATCTCCACCCACTCAGGTCAACATTCTAAACACAATAGACTTACAAAACTAGACATACATTAGGGAACTGACTTGTGGGGTGTAACGCCACAGCCACCCCCCAAGCTGCATAGAGATGAGTTCTCTGCTCATGCTCTTGGCTTTTTGCACTTGTTGGCCTCTTGCTCCTGCTCACCAAACGGGGAAATCTACAGTAGCTCTTCCCCTCTCAGGTTGATTTTTATTCATTTGATATGCATTTAGGGGTTCCCTTTGCAGCCTTTGAAATGAAGGCAAGTAATGACTCCAAGCAAATTTGGATCAGCCGGGGGTCCCGTCTTTCCGCCTGGTTAGGCTGAGCCTCCGGCACGCTGGATTTTTCAAATCAAGGAGGGTGGTAATGGGTTTTTCATTTTCCAAAATGTCCCCCCACTGAAAAGAAGATGGAAAAGCTGCATGAGAAAATAAAACATAACTAAGGCTTTATTTATTTATTTATTTATTTATTTATTCCGCCCGTCAGAAGCAGGAGAGAGCTCTCATTACATGCTGATTATCTTTTGGGTTGTTTCTATACCAGTGGCATGTAAGATGAGGAGACTACTGTATGGTTCTTTTGACTGTCAAACCACTGAATCTAGGCAAAAGGTGCTCACTGAGGTGGAATGAGAGAGAGAGAGAGAGAGAGAAAGAGAGGGGGGAGAGAAGGGGAGGGGAGGGAGAGAAGGGGAGGGGAGGGGGAGAGAGAGAAGGGGAGAGAAGGGGAGGGGAGGGAGAAAGGGAGAGAGAGGGGGAGAGAAGGGGAGGGGAGGGGAGGGGGGAGAGAGAAGGGGAGAGAAGGGGAGGGGAGGGAGAGAGGGAGAGAGGGAGAGAAGGGGAGAGAAGGGGAGGGGAGGGAGAGAGGGAGAGAGGGAGAGGGAGAGGGAGAGGGAGAGAGAGAGAGAGAGAGAGAGAGAGAGAGAGAGAGAGAGAGAGAGAGAGAGAGAGAGAGATTTAATTCTCACATTTCTTTTGGATGCTTCTGTCAAACCATATCTTCAGTACCTTCACACTGCAGCTGACATATAGGTGGGTGAATTTCACAGCTGGCTATTGAAGGGTGGTGCCTCCACCGTTGCATGCACAACCAGTGATGGGTTCTCCAGCAAACATTCCCCCCCCCCGGAGGGATGAGGGGATATGGCTTGGTGGAAGAGCCCCAGCTTTGTATGCAGAAGGTCCCACCAAAAGCCAAAGCAAGTTCCCTCCCCACCCGAAGTGACACAGCCTTGCAGTTTCCTGGGTTCCGGACGCCTGGAAAGCCAGACACAAGGCCGACAGGGAGACCATGGTACTCCCGACTCCCCATTCCTCGATTGCAGCCCCCTTCCCCCTCCCCCCAACCCAGAGCCCCACTGCTGGGATTTACCTGTAAATTGTGTCCTCCTCCCAGAGAGCCGGGCTGTGATTTAAAGTTAAGATCATGGTGGCTCTCTGTTTTTACTATATCTATGGACACAAACCATAAAGAGCCATTCCTCTATGTTCCATCTCCTCCAAGGAGAAAGTTCAGACTCTCCTGGGTCCAAGCTTCCACCCTTCTTGCCAGTTCCTGTGGTGTGGATCTTGCCTCCTGGCTTGGTAGCTGGTTGCTCCCTTCCCACAGTGCTCTGAGTTAATGCGGATGTGTCCTTCACATACTGGCTAAAATGGTCTCCCTGCGACCATTATAAGCAGAGGATGCTTATAAAGTAAATTAGACTGTGGGAAGCTAACTGGCATTTATTGCACATGAAAAATTGCACACCAAAATAGAATGATTAAAATAGTAGGGCGGAGGGAAACCACTCCCAAACATCTCTCATTTTCATGCATAGCACAGTTGGTCTTGAACCCTGACGAAGATGCAAACATGACTTCTGGGTTATTGCTAAATGTCAAGGCAAGCAAAGCTATTAAAAAAAAAATCTTCCTGTTCACATTCTTAGTGTCCCTTCCATGCAACTGTAAGAGGTCGTGGTTGCTTTGCGATTCAAGCACTGCTCTTGTACTACACCAGATAATTGTTGTTGCTAATTAGCATCAATAAGCCCTACTACTTCCTTGCTAACTTTTGATTACCGGCCTCCGACACATCATCACACCAGATGGGATCTTGAGACATTGGCCCTGTTCACACAACACACTAAACCATGATGGTTAAGTGTTTTGAGCTAAACATTATGGCTTAGCGTGTCATGTGAACCATGACTTAGCATGTCGTGTGAACCGTTCCTAAATACGGCGGCTACATCACTACAATTTAAACATGCTCACTAACCGCTTGCGGCCTAACCATGGCTTAATGTGTTGTCTGAACAGGCCCATTATTGACAACACTGTATAAGAGGAATCTGTGTCCATCTTATTGCTGACTGTTGCCTATTGTTTTATGTCTATCATTGTCTTGATTGTTTTATCAATCAATTTTAACATTGTATGCTGCCTAAAGTATTTTTGTACATAGGTGGGATATTAAAGAAAGAAAGAAAGAACCTAAGAAGAGCCCTGCTGGATCACACCAAGGGTCCATCTAGTCCAGCATTCTGTTCACATTCTGGTCGATGGCCGACCAGCCATCGACCAGGGACCAACAAAGCAGGACACGGTGCAACAGCACCCTCCCGCCCATGTTCCCCAGCAACAGCAAATTAAATGGAGAAGTGGAAGGAGCCCTTTGGTTTCCCTGTTGTGAATTTGTTCCTAATCCATTCCTTTGGGTGACCCTGAGTTATAATATTAGCTGGAGAAAGAACGGTCATACAACCAGTAGAGTTGGATGGTACCCTGGTCAAATAAGGTTGGGGCATTGGGCAAAGCAGGAGACATTGGCATTGCCAACATCAAAATAATGTGGCAGGGTCTTGCTATTTACTGTTTTACTCTGTACAGCACCATGTACATTGATGGTGCTATATTAATAATAATAATAATAATAATAATAATAATAATAATAATAATAATGTGAAGGTGTCAAAATGTCAAAAATAACCCCACACCAGGAGATGATTTTCAACACTCCCCCAAAGAATCACAAACACCAAGAAAATGGCTTCACTTCAGCCTTTATTAAAATCTGGCTGTTTGCAATAGGTTTGTGTGAATGTTCTCAATACCTCTGCTTTTTAAATGTTATTTCTAATTTCTATCTCAGCTTCCTTCTTGAAACAAAACAGTAAAAAAAAAATATGTGACTCTTTGTGTTCTGTCTGTCAGTCCTTTTAGCTCACAGGTAACAAACCGTGTCCGGGTCTGATGCGAATGCCAACTGTGAAAGCAGAAATAATAAAGGAATCAATCTGCACTTTAAAGAAATTTTAATTCCGAGTGCTTGACTCAAGACAGGCAATCAGAGCTCACCATCTGAATCTGAGGCAGAACTACATTACAAATTAATTTTCTACTCATTTTTTTTTATCATTCCAACTAAGTAATGCTTCATTTATAGGTTGAGCTTGAATGCTGTTTGAAGATTAGCTTACAAAATAAATCTCACCTAGGTTTAATTTGTAAAAGCTAGAAAACAAATCATGACCTAGACATTGTAGGGATATTTGGTTTGGCTTTATTTATTTTTAAAACATCAAGCTCCATCAGATGAGTGTTTTATTTTTCACTCGTTACTGGGCAGTCATGGATTTTTGCGGGTCCCTCTCATAATGTCATCTGCCTCCCACGCACCTCCGTCCCTTCTAGCCTTCTTTGTGCCACAAAACAACAACACCCCAGTAAGTCTGACTTACTTTTAAAAATGGAAGCTGCCACCTTGTCCTGCTCTGTGCATGAGAAACAGTGTGATAAAAGCAGCCCACTGAATGGATCATGTGCACCTTGTTTACTTCCTCTTCAAAACAGGAAGTAATGAAGGACAAGTGCGTGAGTGGAGAAGTGACAGTAAGCAATCACGTCATCGCCATCCCCCATGTGATGACACTAGGGTGACCATATGAAAAGGAGGACAGGGCTCCTGTATCTTTAACAGTTGTATTGAAAAGGAAATTTCAGCAGGTGTCATTTGTATATATGGGGAACCTGGGGAAATTCCCTCTTCATCACACCAGTTAAAGCTGCAGGTGCCCTGCCCTCTTTTAAATCTGGTCACTCTAGTCTAGCTCCTGCAGCTTTAACTGTGGTGATGAAGAGGGAATTTCACCAGTTGCTGCATGCATACAAATGACACCTGTTGAAATTCCCTTTTCTATGCAACTGTTAAGGATACAGGAGCCCTGTCCTCCTTTTCATAAGGTCACCCTACATTATGCTCATTCTGTGCCTTCAAAACCTTTCCCTGCTCTTTTCCCCCCACTTCTCAGTAGAAAACAAGAAAGAGGAAAAAGCAAGAGCGTTAATTAACCAATGGATAGCAATTGTAAGCCATTATCACGAGTAACAACTAACTGCCACCAACAATATTCACCCATTGGGAACAAATCATTCATTGTTATGGTGTTGCAATTTCTGGCCTGGATTGCACCTACAGCAGAAAACAGCGGTAGGATCCTTAAGTGAAAACATAAACAGGCAAGGTGACCATATATATATATATATATATATATATATATATATATATATATATATATATATTCTTTTTTATAGCTCCTGCCTGTAAAAACTCTCAGTATGTAGAAACCTAGAATGTCTGTGAAAAGACCATGCAGACTTTCCTTTCAAATATGCTTTTTGGTAGACCTGCATGGTGTCAGAAGCTGTTGGGATCTATGGCAGCTGCCCTGTGTGTTGAGCCAATGAAGTTCAGCCAGCAGTGAAGTACCACCTGGGCTGACCTCGCCCACCTAGGGCGGCTATTGGTTGCTCCTGGGCAGGAAGTAGAAAAAGTATCCCTCTTCCAGTTGGACCTTGCATGGAGTGGCCACCTGGTCAAAGTTTTACACAAGATGGCGAACTGTAAAATATTACCCAGCCTTTCTCCAGGAGCCCTTGCTGAAGGAAGTGATGTGACTACCAAGAAGAGGGCCTTTTCTTCTGCACCACCCCAGTTGTGGAACAAGCTGCCCAGCAAATAGGTTCACCTGGCACCCACATTGAGCTCTTTCCTGCACCAGGTAAACTCCTGTTTATTTTCCTAGACATTTGAGTCTTCTAGCTCTGCTTTAAAAAAAATCATCTGTTGTTGTCACATCTCTGCATGGTTGCTAGTTTTAGTTCTGTACTTTTCTGCTGTAGCTTTGTTTCCTGGAGTCTAGCACAGTAAACCTCGCCTGAAAGTAGTCCTCTGAAAGACCACTGTCAGGAAAACATCTGCCAGGTAGAAGTGCCAGGCACAGCTAAACATATAAAGAAGATGACTTCAAAGCCAGAGTCTCCAAAGTAGTCCCAGGCTTCCAACCCTCATGGATTTTATTTTCTCAAGACTTTTTAAAAAATGGTTTAAAAACAAATAAACAATAAATGAGGAGGCTGGCATACTGCAAAGCAAAATGCTGCTGTTCAGTGCCATCTTTATTTGAGGTTCAAAAGAGTCGTTTTGTGTTTTGGAGTTCAGTCGTCAGTTTTGCCTTATGCTTAGGTACTTGGCAAACATTCCTTTTCATCACACCAGTTCACCTTTTGTAAAATGAGTGTTTTGCTACCTGCCGTATGTACTGTGGCAGTCATTATATGAATAGGCAAGTGGGCCCATGGCAGCCATTTTGTGAATGTGCCCACAACATTCTATTGAAAAATTCCAAATATGCCCAGTGACACAAAAGGTTTAAGGTGTTGTGTTTCTCAGAAGACTCCTGCTTTTGATGGGCGAGGCTTGCTAAGGAATCCACAAAGCTTTTATTAAGCAACAAACATCTCTTCCACCTGAAGAAAGTCTAATCTCTTGGCAACTTCCCCCTAGGCAAAACTATGCAAACTAAGCAAGACAATTGTCCAATAAAGGAGAACAGGAAGCCCCTTCCCAAACACCCATAACTTCAGAGAGTGGTGCAGAGGCAGGTTCTGGCGCAATCCTAATCGGACCGACTTTCTCACACCTTCCTTCCACTCCATGCATTTTAGCTTCCGGTGGACCCTAGCATCAGCTAGCTTGTCAGGACACTCTCCTCTGGAAGAAAGCTCACTTCCCACTGAGTGTGTAGGATTTGGCGTTGGGGAGATAAGCTCTGGAGAGGGCTGACTTCCAGCTGGGGAATCGCCCATGAGAGCTTCCTCCCCCACTGGTACAGGCTGGCTGGTGTCTTGTGCCACCTCTTCTAGTTCTGAATCTGATTCTGATTGATTACCTGAAACTCCTTCTTCCAAAACAGGGGCAGTAGGGTTAGTCATGACAGAGGGGCTCCTGTAGTTGAGCATGAGTTGAACCCCAACTCTATAAATATTTTCTTGTTAGAGAGCTCAATATTTTCCAAGTATGTGTTTTGTTTGAGCTCAGTCCCAGCACCTGAGCTTTCCACGAAAAAGCTTAATAGGTTGCTCACAAGTCAGACAAAATCTCAACCATTACTTATGGAGACATCACCCATAAATGCACCGAGTGGATGTACTTATCAGCAGATAATGCTGATGTTTCTCAATTGTGCTTGGGAAAAGAAAATCATACGGATCTTAAAACCTGATTCCCTGAGGACAATTTATTGTTTGGGGAAAATCTGCTTTTTGAGCTCAGAATAATACGAAAAGATTAAACAGACAATAGCTTGGGTGTTGAGAGAAGAAATTATTGCTTTCATGATGATACACATTTCATCTGTTAGTCAAACTTATGTTTTTGCACTTAAGGATGTCTATTGAAATGTGTTTTTAACACACTTTATAGTTCTCTCCCATTCTTTGCATTATGTGTCATTTTGAAATTTTAAGGAGAATTCCCCCCCTTTCTTCTTTCATTATATGTGGAGGAAGAAAGTAGGTCTGAACCAATGCTACTTAGCCTCTTTCATTTTCTATAATGAGCGTAGAAAAGTGCCCCCTTTTTTTGTGACTGTCAGCATTCACAAACACATTTGCGCCGTTTTGATGCTCTTCTTCTTCTTCTTCTTCTTCTTCTTCTTCTTCTTCTTCTTCTTCTTCGCATATTAATTCCTTCTTCTTTTCCATCACAATGCTTGGACATAGAATCATAGAATTTTAGAACTGGGAGGAAACATGGAGGTCACCCAGTCAAGGGATAAGCAACTCCGATATTTGGAACCAGGACTTCTCAGAATATTTTGGACATCAAGTCCCAGAAGTCACTGTCATCATTACCAATAGTCAGGAATGCTGGGGATTGAAGTCCAGCACATCTGGAGATCTACTTTCAGCTCACCCCTGTTTTGGATGATATCTCCCATAATTCTTGACCATTTCCCATGTGGGCTGCAGCTTATGACAGTTACAGTCCAAAACATCTGGAAGACACCAGGTTGACTATCCCTGATCTGGTCCAACCTGCTGCAACTACAGCATCTCGGAAATATGTCAGTCCAGCTTCTGCTCAAATACCCCTATCAAAGTAAAGCCCACCAGCTCCAGAGACAGTCTGTTATGATCTTGAACAGCTCTTACTGGCAGAAAGTTTCTCCTGATGTCAGAAATGGGCTACAGGTAGAAGGGGTAATTAGTGAAATTTGTCTTCCATTCATGGAAGCCATCAAAGACATTCATGAGTGGCAGAATGCAGCACAACCCAAAACCTAGAACAATGGATTGGTTTTATTTCAGAAACAAGACCATGTTAATCCAGGGGATTAATTCAGATGGGAATTCAGAAACATCCCTTATCCTGATGCTACACCTGATGTGGCAATGTCAAGGTTGCTTCTAAATGCAACTCTGTGGGTCAGCACAGTTAGATTCAATGGCAAATGACAACAAGGATGGTGATCATGAAGAAGGAAAATGAGGCAGGTAAGATGTGGGTTGCAATTAAGGAGCTAAAACGCTTAACTTTCCAGTCCTGCTCTTTACTTGTCTGTGCACCAGGGGACGACGACACGCGAATAAGTCCCATGGAAATCGATGGGACTTACGAATAAATCTGACTAACAAAAAACCAGGCGCTTACCCTCCCAGCTCCTCGCTCGTGTGGCTCGAGGCTGCTGCAGGAGCTTCCTCTTTTCCTCTTACCATATTGCTTCGATTCTAAGACGCCATCGATTCTAAGACGCACTCCATTTTTAGAGCTGTTTATTTAGGGGGGAAAGTGTGTCTTAGAATTGAAGAAATATGGTAGTAAGTGGGCATAGCCACCTAAGTCAGTGGGCATAGCCAGCTAAGGGAACCTGGTGGGCCAGATTCCTTGGTTTCTAGATCCTTCACCATCTTGGTTGCCCTGCTCTGGACATGCACTGGTTTGTTTAATTCCTTCCTAAAACGTGGCGCCCAGAACTGGACACAGTATTTCAGCTGCAGCCTGACCCGCGAAGAAAGACAGAATGGAACTATTGATTCGCAGTGGTTGTGCTTTCTTTTCCGCGGTCTCTCGTGTCCAGAAACACTTTCCGATTTTGTCTCACGTCTGCTGCACCTTACAATAGTCCGGCCAGACTGGATATCCTTACCGCGACCTTTCGTTTGCTTCGCTTGTCTGTATGCCAAATGTCAGAGTAATTCAACTGCCGGCAGAACAGTAGGACACAGAGAAGTAAATGGAATGATTGCTGATGGATTTTCTTGCTCTTAAAAGCAAAACGAAACGAAACAAGGTGGACTCGACTGTGCTCCGCTGAAATCGGTAAAATGAAGTTAAGAGGGCAACTTATTTATTTTCTCTATCCTCACCTCCTGCGTTTTTTGTTCATTTTCAAATGGCAGAGCTGGGCTGGCAGAAGCTCAGTCAAAAGGAGACTACAGCTGGCGTGGTGGTTAGAACATGTGTAAACAGAGAAGGCAGGAGTTGATACAAACAAGATACAACCCAAATAGTGCAAAAGGCACACAACTATTATAGTATGAATATTAGGGCTATGCAACCCCTACCCTAACTGCTTCGGATCCCAATCTGGACCTCCCCCGATCCACTCTGGAACTGGATCCGGAGTGAGATCCGGAGGCCCGGATTGATATTCGGCCCCCATTTTGCCCCCCTTCCCCACTTACTTGCCTCTGCGGTGGACGGCGGAGGCAGGTAAGTGGGGAAGGGTTACAAAATGGGGACTGAATAAGCCCCCCTCCCCCCTACCTGGCTCCACCATCTGCCACCACATGGACTGCAGTGGTGGCGGATGGCAGAGCCAGGTAAGCCCCCGTCCCCCCCTCCCCCCTTACCTGGCTCTGCCACCGTCGCCACAAACAATCTTTAGCAGTTAACATAAAAGTTATAAACAACTGCAATGTTGTACAATTGTAACAGTATTGAGACATGGCTGTTATCTGCTGAAGCTTGTTTTTATTACAATATTGTTGAATTTTTGTTCTTGTTATAAAACTTTTGGTTTGTTATAACTGTTCACCCCGTCTTTGACTTCACTATTCGTGCTATAGTAGTTGCGTGCCTTGT
This sequence comes from Elgaria multicarinata webbii, assembly GCF_023053635.1. Lineage (NCBI taxonomy): Eukaryota > Metazoa > Chordata > Lepidosauria > Squamata > Anguidae > Elgaria > Elgaria multicarinata. The sequence continues at coordinate 6,232,456 of NC_086188.1, read as the reverse complement.
GCGCTGTTTTGGTTGTATCGTGGTGGTTAGAACTGCACCTAGGAAGAAGGGTTCAGATCCTTGTCTAGCTCAAAAGCTTGTCAGATGATCTTGGGACAGTCATGAACTCACAGCCTAACCTCACCTCAAAGGAGATGGGGACCATGTACGCCACCACGGGTAGCATAAAAAATATGATAAATAAAATGGCTGACAGCAAGCCAACATTTCAAGGAACATGTGAGTGTTATAAACAGGGCTGGTCTTGACAATTTGCTGCTTGGGTTGAAGTACAAGATGACATCTCTGCATATACCATGTACTAAAGCTGCAAGTGAAAGCAGCAGGCTAACTTAGGGCCCACAAGCAGGCTGCGTGGCACACAGAGATCTCTCCAACAACTTGCTGCCACCTCCCGTCATCTGCTGCCTGAGGCAACTGCTTCACTCTGCCTAATGGCAGGGCCGGCCCTGGTTATCAACCTACCGGTTAGAGCTTCTGCCATAAATTTAGAGTTATTTGTGGAGCACCTCCTTTCTCATGCTTATTGTGAGTTGCAACAGAAAACCCGTTGAAGAACCTCTGTTCATACAGAGGTCTGTTCCTGGGCTCTGCCATATTCTAGACCTGTCTTCCCCAATTTGATTCCCTGTAGATGTTTAGAGTGGGTCTGATGATAGATGTAGTCCAACATATCTGGAAGGCACCAGGCTAGGGAGGGCTACTCTAGATTGATAACTAGGGCTGGGAGTTATGAGCCTATTGCCTCCTTGCTTCTTTGGCACCTTTGCTCACTCCTAGTCTGCTTTAGGACCCAATTAAAAGTGCTGGTTTGGAACTTGAATGCCCTACCTGGCTTTGGACCAAGATACCTGAAGGATCACCTGTCTCCACATAAACCTGCCTGAACATACATTCTTTTTTCTGAGGCCGTTATCTCTGGGTGCTCCTGTTGGGTGAGAAGTGGTGGGTCATGGTGTCTAGTGGAGTCTTTTCAGTAGTGGCACCTCAGCTGTGGAATGCCATCTACAGAAAGGCACACCTAACATCTACCTTGAAGTCCTTCTAGGGTTGGGCTATGGGTTTTAATGGGTTTTTTAATGTTGCATTGTTTTTATTTGATTGTACAATAATATCACAAGTAATGGCAGCAAGAGCCTCATGTGGCGCAGAGCGGTAAAGCAGCAGTTTCTGCAGCTGAAACTCTCCCCACAGCCTGAGTTCGATCCCAGCGGAAGCTGGTTTCAGGCAGCCGGTTTGGGTCGACTTAGCCTTCCATCCTCCCGAGGTTGGTAAAATGAGTACCCAGCTAGCTGGGGGAAAGGGAATAACAGCCGGGGAAGGCAATGGCAAACCACCCCGCTATAAGGCCTGCCAAGAAAACGTCAGCGAAAGCTGGCGTCCCTCCAAGAGTCAGTAAAGACTCAGTGCTTGCACGAAAGGTTCCTTTCCTTTCCAATGGCAGCACTCCTTTCTACGGGGGTGCAAAACCTGCCCCCTCCTTTTGAGATGGTGTGACATCCACCAAAAGGAAGACCCCCAGCACCTAATAGTAGGATGCCAGCGCCATTATAAAAGAAACCAGCTATTACCTGAGAGCTTTTATCGATGTCTTCTAAAGCCACTTGAGAATCCTTTCAAATAAAATGCACTCTCTACGTTGGAGAAATTATCATTGTCTTCTCCTACCTTGCAAATAAATCATCTTGCAAAATGAGCAGGGGTGGTGGTGGAAACAGCTCTCCCATAAATGGAGTCATTCCTCTCCCCTTCTCAAGAGAGGAGAGAAACTTTGCAATAACTATCAAATTAGTCTCCATCCAAAATATCGCCATGGTTGAGTAGCTTTCTACTTGAGCCTGCGCTAATGAGTTCTCCAAAAGCTAAGGAAAAAGATTTCCAAGAAATTGGAAGGGGAGGAAGGCGATTACCACCGTCACTCCTGAAGAAGTCTCTCACGCGCCAAAATTATTCATTGTCGGGTGGCCAATAATGGTGGCACCTTGGTTAATTATTTTTTCATCGTCTTGTTATTAGGCTGTTAATAATGCATCAGAAATGGGTCTCCCGCTGCTGTGTAAATGTTTTTTTTTTCCTTTTCTGTTTTTTTGTTCAAAATGATTTCCCCCTACATCTACATTCCATTATTGATGGGACTTATTTTTTTTATTATTTTAAAAAAGAAATGTTTTCATTAAAATGCTTTGAGAAGAGAAGTAGCAATTTGAATGCATTTTGGGGCGGTAATAACAGCGGCGGAATTATGTTTTTTGCAAAACGGCGCCTGACAAAGTTGTCCTCAAAATATTTCATTAGCTGCAGCCATAGTAACACAAACACAAGACATTCAATAAATGTTGAAGGGACTGTAAACTCTGTCGGGAACAGAATATATACTCTCTCTCTCTCTCTCTTTTTTTTTAACCCCAGCGACAACTTCACCATATTTATGTGATACAAAAGGAGCCGCTCAAGGGAGCAAGATAATGCATTTTGATTACAATGTATTTAGCAAGCTGATGAACTGAACATTTCCTGGCCTACTTAGTGACTCTTACAAAAGATGGGCTGTCATGCCCAGCAGGCATGGTTTGGGCGGTGGCCGGTTGTTGCGAGTGGGGAGGAAGCAGGAAAAAACAAACGCAGCGCGAGCTGCACGTGTGCTGCCTTGTGAGGTGGAGGTGGAGGTAGAGCGAAGAGTATAAAAGGCTCACCCCCCATGAGGCACTTGGCCTCTTTCGATTTCACCCCTCCCTCCCTCCCTCCCTCTAAACCAGTATAGGATAACCAGTCATCCTCTTTGAAGAGGGGACTGAGTAGGAATTTCCCCTGCCTATTAGCAATGGACAGGTTTTCGCCTACTCTATACTGGATCCAGTCTTTAGAACTGGAGGATAAATGGGTTGATTGTAAATGGCAGGGGGAGAATTGTGGAGTTGGAAGGATCATGTAGTCCAACCCTCAGAAGAAGGAAAAGACGACGACAATGATGAAGTAGAAGTACACCATTCCAGCCTGAAGATGGCATGAAGGCCAGATAGATGCCCTCTTTTCCTGGGTTTTTTTTTTTTTTTTTTGCTTTCAGTGTTTCACAGGCACTATCTGAATGCAGAAAGAGCAATACAAATTGCTGGGTAATTTTTCATCCACTGTGGAAACACTGTCCAGCAGGGTTCCTTGTACACAGCAAGGAATGCAGGAGGTTGGCTCCCCGCGTTGGTGAAAAAAAGTCCAAACTGGCTTTAATTAGCAGTGGGAAAAATGATGACTGTCTTTTCTCTCTCCCAAGGCTATGGAGGAATCATACCAACAACCTCTTCCCAGAGGCTCATTCATTTGTCATTACAGACCTCCATGGTGCTCCCAGGGCGAAGAACATTAGCTACTGACTTCAAAGAACAGAGGGAGTAGGAGTGTCACAACCCTTTCTCCTTTCTTTTGCATGGGCAATTCAAAGCAACGGTGTACCACTCACGTTCACCTCCCACCCAAGATGGAATGAGAATTCCAGCAGGAGGGCTCCACTACATGAGCTCCTCCTGTGCAAACTGGCACAAGCAAAATCCAGGTGGGCTCTGCCCACCTCAATCAGCCTCCGCACAGCCAGCCTTCTGCAGGTTGAGACACCATCCTCTTACCCCAAGTCTCAAAATTAACAACCATCACTTTGGGTGGAGAGAAGGGGCAGCCATCCCCTTGGATAGAGGGAAAGAGCAACTATCTCTTTGGATAGAGGGAAGGAGCAACCATCCCTTTGGATGGAAGGAAGGAGCAACCATCTCTTTGGATGGAGGGAAGGAGCAACCATCCCTTTGGATGGAGGGAAGGAGAAACCATCCCTTTGGATGGAAGTAAGAAGTAACCATCCCTTTGGGTGGAGGGAAGGAGCAACCACCCCTTTGGATGGAGGGAAGGAGCAACCATCCCTTTGGGTGGAGGGAAGGAGCAACCATCCCTTTGGATGGAGGGAAGGAGCAACCATCCCTTTGGATGGAGGGAAGAAGCAACCATCCCTTTGGATGGAGGGAAGAAGCAACCATCCCTTTGGGTGGAGGGAAGGAGCAACCATCCTTTTGGATGGAGGGAAGGAGCAACCATCCCTTAGGATGGAGGGAAGGAGCAACCATCTCTTTGGATGGAAGGAAGGAGCAACCATCTCTTTGGGTGGAGGGAAGGAGCAACCATCCCTTTGGATGGAAGGAAGGAGCAACCATCCCTTTGGATGGAGGGAAGGAGCAACCATCCCTTTGGGTGGAGGGAAGGAGCAACCATCCCTTTGGATGGAGGGAAGGAGCAACCATCCCTTTGGATGGAGGGAAGAAGCAACCATCCCTTTGGATGGAAGGAAGGAGCAACCATCCCTTTGGATGGAGGGAAGGAGCAACCATCCCTTTGGATGGAAGGAAGGAGCAACCATCCCTTTGGATGGAGGGAAGGAGCAACCATCTCTTTGGGTGGAGGGAAGGAGCAACCATCCCTTTGGATGGAGGGAAGGAGCAACCATCCCTTTGGGTGGAGGGAAGGAGCAACCACCCCTTTGGATGGAGGGAAGGAGCAACCATCCCTTTGGGTGGAGGGAAGGAGCAACCATCCCTTTGGATGGAGGGAAGGAGCAACCATCCCTTTGGATGGAGGGAAGAAGCAACCATCCCTTTGGGTGGAGGGAAGGAGCAACCATCCCTTTGGATGGAAGGAAGAAGCAACCATCCCTTTGGATGGAGGGAAGGAGCAACCATCCCTTTGGGTGGAGGGAAGGAGCAACCATCCCTTTGGATGGAGGGAAGGAGCAACCATCCCTTTGGGTGGAGGGAAGGAGCAACCATCCCTTTGGATGGAGGGAAGGAGCAACCATCCCTTTGGGTGGAGGGAAGGAGCAACCACCCCTTTGGGTGGAGGGAAGGAGCAACCATCCCTTTGGGTGGAGGGAAGGAGCAACCATCCCTTTGGATGGAGGGAAGGAGCAACCATCCCTTTGGATGGAGGGAAGAAGCAACCATCCCTTTGGATGGAAGGAAGGAGCAACCATCCCTTTGGATGGAGGGAAGGATCAACCATCCCTTTGGATGGAAGGAAGGAGCAACCATCCCTTTGGATGGAGGGAAGGAGCAACCATCTCTTTGGGTGGAGGGAAGGAGCAACCATCCCTTTGGATGGAGGGAAGGAGCAACCATCCCTTTGGGTGGAGGGAAGGAGCAACCACCCCTTTGGATGGAGGGAAGGAGCAACCATCCCTTTGGGTGGAGGGAAGGAGCAACCATCCCTTTGGATGGAGGGAAGGAGCAACCATCCCTTTGGATGGAGGGAAGAAGCAACCATCCCTTTGGGTGGAGGGAAGGAGCAACCATCCCTTTGGATGGAAGGAAGAAGCAACCATCCCTTTGGATGGAGGGAAGGAGCAACCATCCCTTTGGGTGGAGGGAAGGAGCAACCACCCCTTTGGATGGAGGGAAGGAGCAACCACCCCTTTGGATGGAGGGAAGGAGCAACCATCCCTTTGGATGGAGGGAAGGAGCAACCATCCCTTTGGGTGGAGGGAAGGAGCAACCACCCCTTTGGGTGGAGGGAAGGAGCAACCATCCCTTTGGGTGGAGGGAAGGAGCAACCATCCCTTTGGATGGAGGGAAGGAGCAACCATCCCTTTGGATGGAGGGAAGAAGCAACCATCCCTTTGGATGGAAGGAAGGAGCAACCATCCCTTTGGATGGAGGGAAGGAGCAACCATCCCTTTGGATGGAAGGAAGGAGCAACCATCCCTTTGGATGGAGGGAAGGAGCAACCATCTCTTTGGGTGGAGGGAAGGAGCAACCATCCCTTTGGATGGAGGGAAGGAGCAACCATCCCTTTGGGTGGAGGGAAGGAGCAACCACCCCTTTGGATGGAGGGAAGGAGCAACCATCCCTTTGGGTGGAGGGAAGGAGCAACCATCCCTTTGGATGGAGGGAAGGAGCAACCATCCCTTTGGATGGAGGGAAGAAGCAACCATCCCTTTGGGTGGAGGGAAGGAGCAACCATCCCTTTGGATGGAAGGAAGAAGCAACCATCCCTTTGGATGGAGGGAAGGAGCAACCATCCCTTTGGGTGGAGGGAAGGAGCAACCACCCCTTTGGATGGAGGGAAGGAGCAACCACCCCTTTGGATGGAGGGAAGGAGCAACCATCCCTTTGGATGGAGGGAAGGAGCAACCATCCCTTTGGGTGGAGGGAAGGAGCAACCACCCCTTTGGGTGGAGGGAAGGAGCAACCATCCCTTTGGGTGGAGGGAAGGAGCAACCATCCCTTTGGATGGAGGGAAGGAGCAACCATCCCTTTGGATGGAGGGAAGAAGCAACCATCCCTTTGGATGGAAGGAAGGAGCAACCATCCCTTTGGATGGAGGGAAGGAGCAACCATCCCTTTGGATGGAAGGAAGGAGCAACCATCCCTTTGGATGGAGGGAAGGAGCAACCATCTCTTTGGGTGGAGGGAAGGAGCAACCATCCCTTTGGATGGAGGGAAGGAGCAACCATCCCTTTGGGTGGAGGGAAGGAGCAACCACCCCTTTGGATGGAGGGAAGGAGCAACCATCCCTTTGGGTGGAGGGAAGGAGCAACCATCCCTTTGGATGGAGGGAAGGAGCAACCATCCCTTTGGATGGAGGGAAGAAGCAACCATCCCTTTGGGTGGAGGGAAGGAGCAACCATCCCTTTGGATGGAAGGAAGAAGCAACCATCCCTTTGGATGGAGGGAAGGAGCAACCATCCCTTTGGGTGGAGGGAAGGAGCAACCACCCCTTTGGATGGAGGGAAGGAGCAACCACCCCTTTGGATGGAGGGAAGGAGCAACCATCCCTTTGGATGGAGGGAAGGAGCAACCATCCCTTTGGGTGGAGGGAAGGAGCAACCATCCCTTTGGATGGAGGGAAGGAGCAACCATCCCTTTGGGTGGAGGGAAGGAGCAACCACCCCTTTGGGTGGAGGGAAGGAGCAACCATCCCTTTGGGTGGAGGGAAGGAGCAACCACCCCTTTGGATGGAGGGAAGGAGCAACCATCCCTTTGGATGGAGGGAAGGAGCAACCATCCCTTTGGGTGGAGGGAAGGAGCAACCATCCCTTTGGGTGGAGGGAAGGAGCAACCATCCCTTTGGGTGGAGGGAAGGAGCAACCACCCCTTTGGATGGAGGGAAGGAGCAACCATCCCTTTGGATGGAGGGAAGGAGCAACCATCCCTTTGGGTGGAGGGAAGGAGCAACCATCCCTTTGGATGGAGGGAAGGAGCAACCATCCCTTAGGATGGAGGGAAGGAGCAACCATCTCTTTGGGTGGAAGGAAGGAGCAACCATCTCTTTGGGTGGAGGGAAGGAGCAACCATCTCTTTGGATGGAGGGAAGGAGCAACCATCCCTTTGGGTGGAGGGAAGGAGCAACCATCTCTTTGGATGGAGGGAAGGAGCAACCATCCCTTAGGATGGAGGGAAGGAGCAACCATCCCTTTGGATGGAAGGAAGAAGCAACCATCTCTTTGGGTGGAGGGAAGGAGCAACCATCCCTTTGGATGGAGGGAAGGAGCAACCATCTCTTTGGATGGAAGGAAGGAGCAACCATCCTTTTGGATGGAAGGAAGGAGCAACCATCCCTTTGGGTGGAGGGAAGGAGCAACCATCCTTTTGGATGGAGGGAAGGAGCAACCATCCCTTTGGGTGGAGGGAAGGAGCAACCATCTCTTTGGATGGAGGGAAGGAGCAACCATCCTTTTGGATGGAAGGAAGGAGCAACCATCCCTTTGGATGGAGGGAAGGAGCAACCATCCCTTTGGATGGAGGGAAGGAGCAACCATCCCTTTGGATGGAGGGAAGGAGCAACCATCCCTTTGGATGGAGGGAAGGAGAAACCATCCCTTTGGATGGAAGTAAGAAGCAACCATCCCTTTGGGTGGAGGAAATGAGCAACCATCTCTTTGAATGGAGGGAAGGAGCAACCATCCCTTTGGATGGAAGGAAGGAGCAACCATCCCTTTGGGTGGAGGGAAGGAGCAACCATGTCTTTGGATGGAGGGAAGGAGCAACCATCCCTTTGGATGGAAGGAAGAAGCAAGCATCCCTTTGGGTGGAGGGAAGGAGCAACCATCTCTTTGGATGGAGGGAAGGAGCAACCATCCTTTTGGATGGAAGGAAGGAGCAACCATCCCTTTGGGTGGAGGGAAGGAGCAACCATGTCTTTGGATGGAGGGAAGGAGCAACCATCCCTTTGGGTGGAGGGAAGGAGCAACCATCCCTTTGGGTGGAGGGAAGGAGCAACCATCCCTTTGGGTGGAGGGAAGGAGCAATCATCTCTTTGGATGGAGGGAAGGGGCAACCATCCCTTTGGGTGGAGGGAAGGAGCAACCATCCCTTTGGATGGAGGGAAGAGGCAACCACCACTTTGGGTGGAGAAAAGGAGGTCGCTTCTGTGGAGGGTTCCAGGAATGGTTGCTCCTTCCCTCCATTCAAAGAGATGGTTGCTCACTGGAGAAGGTCTTGGCAACCCCTACACAAATGAATGGAGATGGTGTTCCTGCAGTTTACTAAAGAATAAACAGACAAGACAAGACACAAAGGGAGACAAACATGCACATGGACATAATCATATCATGAGATTGGTTTAAAGATGGATCGTGGCTGGAGACCACTAAAGCAAAGAGAGACATTTTCAATAAACACCTAAAATGTGTGGATGATGAGGCCTGATGTGTGTCAGAGAGGAGATCATTCCATAGGGATGGTGCCACTGCAGAGAAGGACCACCGAAAACTTCAGAGCTCATTCTGTCCACCGAAAACTTCAGAGCTCATTCTGTCTCCTGACTGTATTAATATGATCTTTGTCAGTGGGGTGGGTCTTTTCTTTGGGCATGAAAATGGATGCATATTTTTGGATTGAATGAATCAATTGTGTGCATCTTTGAAATGTACACATCCTTGTACACATTTAATTTTTGTGAATTGCCCAGGGGCCTTTAGCTAGTAGGCAGTATAGAAAGGTAATAAATAAATAAATAAATAAATGCTCCACTGTTTGTGTGCTTTTGTCAATAATAATAATAATAGTAGTAGTAGTAGTAGTAGTAGTAGTAATATATTTCTTACCTGCCTCTCCACTTGGATCGAGGGGGGAACAACAGTGAATATAAAACACATTAATAACTGATTAAAAACATAGCATACATGATTAAAACATCCTTAAAACATCCTAAAATTTCACTGGATAGGCCTGACAGAAGAGATCAGTCTTTATTGCTTTTTTAAATTCTAAAAGGCTGTCAAGTTAACGAATCTCCTCCGGCAGGCCATTCCACAGTCTGGGAGCAGCAGAAGAGAAGGTCCTCTGGGTAATGGTTGTTAATCTAGTTTTTGCTAGCTGTAGTAGATTTTTCCCAGAGGACTTGAGTGTGCGGGGCGGATTGTATGGGAGAAGGCGATCAAACCATGTTGGGCTTTAAAGGTACTAACCAACACTTTGTACTTCGCCTGGAAACTAATTGGCAGCCAGTGAAGAGATTTTAGGACAGGTGTGATGTGATCAACCCTAGATGTACCAGTGACCAACCTGGCTGCCATATTTTGAATTAGTTGAAGTTTCCGGATTAGGCACAAAGGTATCTCCATGTAGAGCACATTGCAGAAGTCGAGCCTCGAAGTTACCAGTGCCTATACTACCATCTTTAGGTCTTCCAACTCTAGGAAGGGGCGCAGCTGGCATATCAGCCGAAGCTGATAGTAGGCACTCCTGGCCGTCGCATCTATCTGGGCTGTCATTTGGAGTGATGGATCCAGAAGCACCCCCAAGCTGCAAACACAGTCTTTCGGGGGGAGTGTAACCCCATCCAGAACTGGTTGACACACCTCTAAACCCAGGTTGTGGCCTTTGACAGTGAGCACCTCCATCTTGTCTGGATTCAGCTTCAGTTTGTTTTTCCTCATCCAGCCCATTGCCACCTCCAAGCATTCATTCAGAGAAGACACAGTCAAAAGTGCACATTCTTCATGCACTTTGAACAAATTCATGTGTGTTGCCAAATGCATTTATTTTGGTTTGCAAATCACATCCCAGATTCGTAAATGTGTAGACTTAGACCACAGATTGGGTTTGAGTCCTGTTTGGTCGAAAAGGTGTGAGCTAGGTACAAAAGAAGAAGAAGAAGAAGAAGAAGAAGAAGAAGAAGAAGAAGAAGAAGAAGAAGAGGAGGAGGAGGAGGAGGAGGAGGAGGAGGAGGAGGAGGAGGAGGAGGAGGAGGAGGAGGAGGAGGAGGAGGAGGAGGAGGAGGAGGAGGAGGAGGAAGGAACGAAGGGGAACAAATTTCTGATACATCTGTACTGGTGACCTCTCTGTGCGTCCATCTAAAATAATTGTGGATATTGTGTCAAATTCATTTCCTCACCTGCCGTGCATGCTCAAAATGCTTTAGTTTCAGTTACAAATGCAATACTTTTTTTGCTAAACAAAAATGGCTGGTGTGCTATTCCCGGGCAATGTACATAAGCATTCACATCATTCATATTCCTGCCTCCCTACGTGCTTAGGAAATTTTCAGAGGGAAAGCACATCCCTGTCTTCTCTCTGAAACAAATGCCTGTCCGTATTGTGATTAATAGTTGTAAATGTGTGCAGAATGGGAAAGCACAGCAAAGAAGCTATAAGGCACGGTGTAAGGCATGCTTTGTGTGTAGAAAAGGACGGCCCTCCAGATGAACTACAATTCCCATCATCCCTGAGCACTGGCAGAGGCTGATGGGAGTTGTAGTCTATTGACATTTGAAGGGCACCCAGTTTTCCATTTGACGCCATCAGTGGGCAAATAGCTTCTCATTCTCTTCCCTATTTATGGCCATAGCAATGGGGTGTGTGGGGAAGGTCACCAAATTTCTCCAGGGGAGGAGACCTTCTCCAGCAGTTTCTCAAAGGGGGGAAGGTTCCCATTAGCAGTGGCATTGAAACAGCTTCTTACTTCCTAACCCTCGAGGTATTTTGTTTTCGTTGCAGCCACTGCAAGTTTGCAGCAGTAACTGTTTTGGCAGCCTGGCCTCTATTTTGCCTCCACCGCAATAGCTTGGACCTAGAATTATTCTGGGTGTTGAGGGTGGAACATGGTAGACACACAAACTAGAGAAGTCCATCTGGCCCTTTTTGGTTCACAGATTTCCCTGGAGCCCTGACTTGGCTTATAGCCCCAGTTTCTTCTTGAAATCTTGGGATTTTCTTCTTGAAATCCTGGGAGATCTTGGCCTACAATTTGTGCACATTATGCAAATCTCAGGTCACAGCTAGACCTAAGGTTTATGCTGGGATCATCCAGGGTTCGCCCCTGCCTGAGCACTGGATCCCCTGTGTGTCACCTAGATGAACAGGTTTGACCCCTGGATGATCCAGGGATAAACCTTAGGTCTAGCAAGGCTCACAGTCAAAATTTGCACAAATTGCTTTTGATGCTAATAATAATAATAATAATAATAATAATAATAATAATAATAATAATAATAAATAACCCCAAACCATGAACTGGTCTGACTTGATACAAATTGAGTTGAGCCGGCTTGTATGATTCTCAGCTTAGTAGGTTCTCATTCTAACCTACTTCACAGGGTTGTTGTGACTGTTGTTGCGAGGATAAACTGAAGAGGCTGAGGAAGGCTGTGTAAGCTACCTTCGGAGGAGGAGGAGGAGGAGGAGGAGGAGGAAATTTATTGGGTGGCTATTGGGTGGTATAAAAATGCAATAAATAAAATAAGAAGAAGAGTGGAATTTATATGGAATAATAAGTAGCAAAAATAAAATCATGACCTGGCCAGCACTGCAGAGTAGGTGAAAGCAAACTTCATCTGTTGGACAGTATAGAAATGCAATAATTAAATCAACTCCAAGGAAAGACTAATCAGGCAGGATGCAGGTCCTACATCACCACTACAAAGTGAAACTAGCTAAGCCCACACCGTTAGTCCCGAAAGGGAGGAGGCAGCCATTTTGCATTGCACAGGGTTGTGGACAGGAGAAATGGCTTTTCACTCCTCTCCTCCCAACTAATCACAGTACACTTCTTCATCCTATCAGGTGTGTGCCTTCACCCACCCTCACCGGTGGGTGGGGTGGGGTGGGGTGGGGTAGGGTGGCGATATTGCAGGCAGTTAGTAGATGGGTGTGCGCTTTTTGTGTGTGGAGAGCTTTCCAATTCTTCATATTTCACACAGAGAATAATCAACCAGAAAACCTACAAATTAAATGATCTTTCATGGCAGTGGTTTCCTCTGTGCTGTGATGCCAATTAAAGGAAAATTGATCTCTTTGAGGGCTTGCAGAGAAGGGGGATTGATTTTGCTGAAATGGAGGATTGTGTACGTGTCAGGTGGGGTGCCTAAATAATGGCAAATGAGCCTGAATGCAAACGGACAAGGTGTGGGTGAGTTTTAAAAAGACACACACATATACATCCTGTCCTGTTTGTGTCCCTTTCACAGCCTTTGGAGTTGCAGACTCCGATACCGAAAAAATCATGACATGGAGAGAAAACTGATCATGTCTTAATGGCTGCCAATAATATGGTCATTAAATGGACTAAGACAGAGAGCAGTTGGCGACCCTATGGATCGTGGAACCGGCGGGCACTGGGTGGGGGTGCACAAAATTCTTGAGCTGGCCCACCTTCCTGCCGATCTAGACATGTGCCACAGCAGGAACCAAAAGAAAACCTGGGGGCGGGGGTGAACCTAGGAAAACCTGTCAACCTTCACCTCCCAAATGGGTTTCTTCAACATCCCTGTAGGTAAGTACTAAAGCCCAGCATACTGAGAAAGGCCTGAAATTCTCCACTTTGCTGCAAAATAGCCAGAAAAGCGACTGCCTCTTTCACATGGAATCAGGAGAGGTTGTGAAAGGGCAGGTGGGGGGCTGGCATAGCACAAATAGAAATACAACTGGTGGCTCTTCTAAAAATAAATAAATAAAATGTCCCATCCATCCTACCCTATGATTGAAGTTGTCAACCAACACCGTCTGGAAAGCCAATGAATCCATGTAATTGCTTTATTGCTTAGATCTTTGAACACTTTTGTAAAAATTTCAAACAAACAAACAAATAATTTTTAAAAAAATCTGGCTGAGTGTTGAAGCTTAGCTGCATCTGCCAAGGAGCAACTACAATTTGTCCAAGATCGTGTTCTAGGAAGCACCATCATCACTTCACACGGATTGAGTGCTTGACCCCATGTGCGCGGAGCGCACATCCAATGCTCTCCCGTGACTACAAAAGATCAGTAGTGATAATGTGAAAGTCCTCTTTCAGGGAAGCTTGTCCAACATAGCCCAGATGGTCTTTCACAAATCTCCTACTGGGCGTCTGAAGGCTCCAAGGGGCTTCCTCAAGGACAGCTTGAAAGCCATGCCCTCAAAAGTCTAGATTTTATGCCAACCACTTAAACAGATCCCCCCTTTTAAACATTAACAAGCTGTACATCCTTGCCTCCATCAAAACTAACTAATGGCATCCAGTGGCAATATTACTGTAGGGCATACATTTACTTGGGGAAGGCATCAGACATGTTTTAGACTACAGTTGCCTCCAAGGTTTGGCCAGAAGTGAAATCCAAAGCCAATTTGGTCCCTTTCTTTTCCAGCAAACCAGGTGTGAGATTTTGAGGGAAGACAACACAGGGCTCATCTACACCAAGCAGGATATTCCACTATGAAAGCGGTATATAAAAGGCAGGAGCCACCCTACTCCTTCATAGTGATATTGAAGTGCACTGCAGGATCTACACTACTGCTTTATAGTGGTACTAAAGTACACTGACAACTGTTGGTGCCCATGACACATCTACACCAAGCAGGATACAACACTATGAAAGTGGTATGAAAGCAGTATATGGTATGTGTCATGGGCCCCAACAGTTGTCAGTGCACTTCAATACTGCTATAAAGCAGTAGTGTGGCTCCTGCTTTTTATATATCGCTTTCATACCGTTTTCATAGTGGAATGTCTTCTTGGTGTAGATGAGGCCACAGTTGCGATAAGGTGAGGGAAGACAACACAGTTGCAATAAGGTTCCTCAGCATTCCACCTACATAAGAATTGGAGATGAATTTGGAACGTCCTGCACAGGAGATAGATCTGTAGGCATTTAGGGGGAAGCTAAAGAGATCTCAAGGTTGAGGAAACATCTGGAGACAGCTCTACTTGGCATTGTTCAGCCCGAATCAAAATTTGGAATCTCCTTGCTCATGTGATAGGTGTAACTCAAAATAAGACAACAATTCATAGAATCAAAGAATAGTAGATTTGGAAGGGGCCAATAAGGCCATCGAGTCCAACCCCCCCCCCCCGTTCAATGCAGGAATCCATCCTAAAGCATCCCTGACAGATGGTTGTCCAGCTGCCTCTTGAATGCCTCTATTGTGGGAGAGCCCACAGCCTCCCTAGGTAAGTGGTTCAATTGTCATACTGCTCTAACAGTCAGGAAGTTTTTCCTGGTGTCCAGCTGGAATCTGGCTTCCTTTAACTTGAGCCTGTTATTTCGTGTCCTGCACTCTGGGAGGATCGAGAAGAGATCCTGGCCCTCCTCTGTCTGACAACCTTTTAAGTATTTGAAGAGTGCTATCATGTCTCTGGAAGAATGTTGTGTCTCTGGAAGGCTTAATAGATTTCTAAAGGCCAGAAGTGCTTGGCCCCTTTCAGCCCAGGCGCCAAATGGAATTAAACAAATGTGCCCAAAAGGTATACATATTTTCCTGCAGAATTGAAATGAACAAACAAAACAAAACGTATGTGCAACTGGACTTAATGGAATGGACTTAATGTAGGAAAAATGAGAATTGGAGTGGATGAATTTGTCCATCCCTAACAAAGAATAGTGCTTTAAATCATGTGTGTGTACACACGTGTGTCAGCAATGGCACGAAGTCTAAAACAATGTCCTCTTTGCATCTTGGAACACCGTTGTGCTGCAGATGCAAACCCTCCACAGTGAATGCCATTTATGACTCTGTTTGCATTTTAAAGCAACCGATTTGCCCTAATTTCTCTGCAGTGTTGCCTGAAGGCATAGTCAGCGAGGCCACCGTGAGCCTGGCTCATTGGTACGACCCTGGAGACTTTATTTCCAAATAGTATATTTATTTATTTCAATCCTCTTTGAACAGAAGTGTGTGTGTGTGTGTGTGTGTGTGTGTGTGTGTGTATATGTGTAATCTGCAGCAACAACAAAGGACCTTGCTGAGAGAAGAAGAAAATGTTAATGATGCCACCTTTGATTGCATCAAGCAGAAGCCATAAGGCATATTTGAGAATGGACGAGATGGTTATTATTTAAGAATATAAGAAATTAAGAAGAGCCATGCTGGATCAGACCAAGGGCCCATCAAATCCAGCATTCTCCTGTTTATGTTCCCACAACAACTGGTATACATAAGCATAGTGCCTCTGATACAGGCAGAAGCACAGAGCCATCAGGGCTAGTAGTAATTGATAGCCTTCCCCTTCAGGAAAACATATCTAACCCCCTTTTAAAGCTATCCAAATTGGTCTCCATCACTACATCTTGCGATAGCAGATTCCATCATTTCACCATGGACTGTGAGAAGAGAGTACTTTCTTTTATCTGTCCTGAATCTCCCATCTATCAGTTTCCCGGGATTGAGAGAGAGGGGGGGGGGGTCTCCCTATCTACATTCTCCATGCCGTGCATAGTTTCCATGGGTATGCTTTCCAGCTGCTGCATTTCAGGGAGAAAAACAAAACAAATCAAAACCTAGGTGCTCCATGCTGTTTTGAAAGAATCACTTTCCTTAAACATTCACGATGTAAACACCTCAACCTTTCTCTTTGCACTTCTTCATACATCCCTAAGAAAAAGATGGTGAACTTCACTTCCAGGTAAGCAAACACAATGGGAGGAACAGATGGGGCAGAAGATCCACTGCCCCAGAGGTATTGCCAGAAGTGGACCTGAGAAGAGAAGTCCATAATCACAGAGCCTGTGACTCCTGCACAACCCTCCCCTTCCACACTAGTGAATTGTATTCCATTATCAACCTGGCAATGCACCAGGAATGACAGACAGCACACCTGGAAGGACATATCAAAATAGAGGAGGAATGATTGGCAAAGATGGAGGCCTTCCCTTTTAAGGCTTCCATTGCTCAAGGGGCCTGGGAGGGATGACCTGGCCCTGGAAGGATAAAAGCCCCTGATACAGTCTTGGACCTCATAGGAGCAAGGAGTTGCCCTTGGTGCTGTAACTTCTGCCCCCTTAGCATCATAGAATAGTAGAGTTGGAAGGGGCCTATAAGGTCATCAAGTCCAACCCCCACTCAGTGTAGGAATCCACCCTAAAGCATACTTGACAGATGGTTGTCCAGCTGCCTTTTGAATGCCTCTAGTGTGGGAGAAACCACAACCTCCCTCGGTAACTGGTTTCATTGTCGTACCGCTCTAACAGTCAGGAGGTTTTTCCTGATGTCCAGCCGGAATCTGACTTCCTTTAACTTGAGCCTGTTATTTCGTGTCCTACACTCTGGGAGGATCGAGAAGAGATCCTGGCCCTCCTCTGTGAGACAACCTTTTAAGTATTTGAAGAGTTATATCACGTCTCCCCTCAATCTTCTCTTCTCCAGGCTACTCTGACATATCCCGTCAGAGTAGGACATCATCCAGTACCAAAACCTGGATGACTCACCTGATCCCCTTCCCTGCACCCATCCCTTGAAACCTGTTGACTCATTTCTATGCACAACATTATGCTATTTGAGTTTATTCAGGCCTCGATGCAGCACACACAGAGTCGGAAGAAAGTCATATTCAACCCAGCGGCTTTTGTTATGTGCAAAATATATGTAAAGAAGTGGGCTGTAAGAGTCCTTTTTGTTATCATCATCCTATGGGCTCCACGCCACAATCCCAAATGTTTTATCGTCTTCCCCTAGCTAGCTTTGAATTCGGCTCTTTAAGCTTTTAAGCTCAACCGTAAATCCATCTTCAGTCTGTGGTACGCACACACCACTCAGTTGTCGTGGAATCTGCAAGTTCTGGGTGGAGACGCAAGGAAAATCTTTTCATTGCTATTTCTAAGCGTGTGTGTGTGTGTGTGTGTGTGTGTATATATAGAGGGAAGGGGGAAAACACTTCGCTTGAGGCGTAGCTTAGGAAATTCGGAACTCAGTATTGCAAAGATTATTCACGAAAGAGAACCCATACATATTGAAAGTTTTGTTGGGTGGTGGCTGTTGTGAGGTGCGGGGAGGAGAGGTTAGGGAAACTTTCCATGGATAGGGAAGACTTTTGTTTGACTATTTTGGGGGGCTTGATCCAGCTCCATGGATGTAGGAGGTGAGGCCTTTCCCTCCTACACAGTTTTAGAAGGAGCAGGTGAACAGCTTCATGTGAGCAGGTGAATTCCTGTGTAAGGTAAGAATGGATGAATTTGTTAACCATGGAAAAATGAGAAACAGAGAGAAACTGTTCTGAAGTTCAATTCATCTCAAACTTTGAAATTGTCTCCAGTCTTAGATTTGGTTCATCCTGATTTTTCTTTTCTTTTTTTAATTTCTATGAAAATTCGTAAAATCATCTTGCCTAATGTACTTCTATTTCATTTCTCTTTTTTGGGGGGAAGCAATTTGATGGATAAAATTTCCCTGCATTAATTAATTAAGTACTTTTCTAGACACACACCCCTTAGCCCATTCTTGGCAAACGGGCATTTGTGCATGCATACTTTCAGTGGAGAACTCTGTTGTAAAATTCGGAGCAGTGCCGAATTCAACGGACAACTGAGTTTTGGCTTGGAGAGGGGCCTGAAAGTGGGCAATGAGGCCAGATGGCATTAAAAGGCAACCCAAAGTCATTTCTCCCCAATCCTTAACACAGGGTTAATGCCGAGTACAGTTGTGCCATTTGCAAAAGTGTCCCGAATTAATTGCAAGCTTTCTGCCTCGTGTCTCAGTTCCCTAAATGGAGGATCCCGTTGATGCGCACAGCACTACAGTTCGTCCTCCACCACCACTCCCTGCATAATCGCTGTTTGCATCAGCTCAGTCTCCTCTGAAAGAGATGTTCCCATTGTGCCACTGCTAAATAAACAGCCCTATATTCCCTTGATTTACACATATTAAAAAATGCACACACAAAATAAGCGAAGAGATGTGCTTTAAGCTTTTGTCATAGCAGTCCCATTATTTGACAGTCCTGGTGCATAAACATTCCACTAGTTGTCGGCGTTTTCCTCCCTGCTTGCTTGAACTGGGCTGCCTTCACATCGATTTGACATCATAAATACCTTTTCTTTCAGAAGTATTCTCAGGGGAATTGGTAAACATTGTAACTTTTTAGAAAAGGCACTTAATTATCCACAGGGTGGGCTGCTAGAGCCTCCCCCCAAAAAAACACAATCCCGCTTTCGATCTCCACAGCGGTAGCTCCCTTTGTGCCAGAATGCGCCTGTACCTAAAGAATTTTGCGAGCGTTTGTTAATTGCTATTCACGAGCTAGCCATGCTGCCTGCTGGCTTCTCCTCTTTCTTTGGCTTGTTTGTTGGCTGCAAATTAGCCTTGTCATTGTGACCAGATTATTGAGGTGTTCAAAGAGGTAATGCTGGCTTAAAGGAGCTGGGAGGGAGCGGTTCTCAAACCAGGGTGTGTGTGTGTGTATATCACATGCCAAGCATTGTGGCTCAGTGGTAGAGCACATGTTTTGCATAAAGAAGGTTCCAGGTTCAATCTACAGTTTAAATAGTGGGGGGAGACTTGTGGTCATCCACACATTATTTATTTATTACATTTTTATACCACCCAATAGCCAAAGCTCTCTGGGCAGTTCACAAAAATTAAAACCATCATAAAACAACCAACAGGTTAAAAGCACAAATACAAAATACAGTATATAAAAAGCACAACCAGGATAAAACCAGGCAGCAAAATTGATATAAGACTGAAATACAGAGTTAGAACTGTAAAATTTAAATTTAAGTTAAAATTAAGTGTTAACATACTGAGAAAATAAAAAGGTCTTCAGCTGGCAATGAAAGGAGTATAGTGTGGGCTCCAGGTGAACCTCTCTGGGGAGCTCATTCCACAGCTGGGGTGCCACAGCAGAGAAGTCCTGGTAGTCACCTGCCTCACTTCCTTTGGCAAGGGCTCATGGAGAAGGACCCCTGTGGATGATCTTAAGGGCTGGGCAGGTACATATGGGAAGAGGCGTTCCTTCAAAAAACCTGGCCCCAAACCTTTTAGAGCTTTGAATGTCAATACCAGTACTTTGAATCGGGCCCGGACCTGGACTGGCAGCCAATGAAGTTGTAAAAGGACTGGCGTAATGTGATAAAAGGATCTAATAACAAGGTGAGATCATGGAAAGTATTTTCCCCCAGAATCCACAAACAGCCATAAGCAGATCTGAAAGAGCATATAGCAAAGCCAGGCAGTACAGAGAGAGAGAGAGAGAGAGAGAAAGGGGTTTGCTGAGACAGTACTCAAATCTAGGCCAAGTTAACTTACAGAGTGGGGTCCAATTAGAAGGCCGGTAGCAGGCTGGAATCAGAGTCAAACACTGACATTATTTCCAGCACTTCCTATAAGCTTCTACTAGGCTTTTTATCTTGATGCCGGCACAGACCCACCCAAGCCTCAGCTGCAGTCATTCACTTTGATTGCAGAGAGTCCTCCTCATGAGGAGGGCCCTCTACTCATGGGGATCCCCTTTCCTCTCAAGTTGACCTCTGCTGTGGCCTGGCACCTTGTTGAGGTTGGACCTGCCTTCTCTGGTACCATCACTCCCTTGGACTTGGGTGTGTTCAGTTCCTCCTCTGAGTCAGAGTCCCCAAGGGGCTGGGACCTCCATGAGCAACTCCACAGCCTCAGGTCCCTCTCATGGCATGGGCCATGGCAGGGCTTGGGCAACCTCCTCCATTAATTCTCTCTTGGAGAAGGAGTCTTCAAATGGGGGCATGACAGAAAGACACCACCAGTGAACATAAATACAATGGGCCAATGCTTCAGAATAGAACTGTTTTATATCTAGGGAGGAGAGAATCTGTCCATTTCACTTTCTCCCACATTTGAAAGATTAATCTCAAGTTTCTTCTTTCCCGACAATGAATATCATTGTGGATTTTAGTACATTCTTATCAAAAAGGAATTGAAACAAAATTCTCACCATCTGCACCGGCCAAATTCCATAGGTGCAGCTACTCCATGTCGTACCTGCCTGCCATGTAACTTAGGGTGACCATGTGAAAAGGAGGACAGGACTCCTGTATCTTTAACAGTTGCATAGAAAAGGGAATATCAGCAGGTGTCATTTGTATATATGGAGAACCTGGTGAAATTTCCTCTTCATCACCACAGTTAAAGCTGCAGGAGCTATACTAGAGTGACCAGATTTAAAAGATAGCAGGGCACCTGCAGCTTTAACCGTTGTGATGAAGAGGAATTTCACCAGGTTCTTCATATATACAAATAACACTTGCTGAAATTCCCTTTTCTATGCAACTATTAAAGATATAGGAGCCCTGTCCTCCTTTTCATATGGTCACCCTGTGTAACTTCCAGGACAGCCTTTGTTAGTGTTCTGAAGTGTTACAAAGAACGTTATCTTTAAACGAAAGAAAGAAAACCCCGAGTTCTCTTCCATCATTTCATTATAAATGTATCGTTATTGCTTTCATTAAACACAGCTGTCCTTCCAGCAGCTGAGTTCTGAGCATTAAACCATTTGTCCTATGCCAGAAGTTTTATTTTTCCCCCCTTTCATTTCCCGAACCTGACAGTTTTCTAATATATCTTTTCTTGGTTTGAGGGGGGGGGGGGAACCCAGCCTTCTAGCCAAATGCTAATTATTATAGATGAATCATTTGGCAATTTACAATAGCAGACTTGCTAAAACAAAGTGTGTCTGTCAGCCCTGTAAGAGAACCATTGTGTAGTCTAAGCAGCAATGGAAAGAGAAACATTAAGGTGATAGATATGGGGGAGGGGAAGTGAGTTTCGAGTCCACCCAAATTCTCCAAAATGCAGTTTCAAGCTTGTTTTTCCTCGCTCCTAAATTTTGTTAGCATCTGTGTTTCAGCTTGTTCCATTTTGAATGGGAAAATGCACATTTCTGTTAATATTTTTCAAAGATGTGCACTTCCTCATTAACTACAGTGTAAAAAACGCATTTTAAAACACACCTACACTTTTTTTTAATGCCATCTCAATATTCCCAACACTTGCATAAACAAGTACATTTTCAAGCATTTAAAACACACCATATGTTCTGTCTCCTAAACTCTATGGGGCACAGAGTTCAAAGGATGGGTGCTCCTATTAAGAAGGGAAAAATTGAGTAGGGACATATAAGAATTTCATTTCAAGTCATTTTTTTAAACAGGATTTACCTATTTCACACCTTTTGGATGGAAACTGGGCTTGGATGCAATATGACATCAAACTCTACACTTCTAAGCTTGTGATGTGGTTTGCAGACACACACACACCCCAATGCCTTCAACAGCATGTGTAATTTTGGAAAAGGCACACAAATGCATTTTAATGAGTGGGAGAAGAAGATGTGCACAATACATATTTGGTTTAGGAAAAATATGCATGGAAGGATGCAGAGATTTTCATGCAAAAATCAAACAAACACAAAGCTTGCAATACGATCAAGTCAAAACAAGGTTCAGGATGGAATTTGGAGAACTTCAGATAGGGTGACCCTATGAAAAGGAGGACAGGGCTCCTGTATCTTTAACAGTTGTATTGAAAAGGGAATGTCAGCAGGTGTCATTTGTATATGCAGTATGGGGAACCTGGTGGAATTTCATCTTTATCACAGCAGCTAAAGCTGCAGGTGCCCTGCACTCTTTTAAATCTGGTCACTCTAGTATAGCTCCTGCACCTTTAACTGTTGTGATGAAGAGGGAATTTCACCAGGTTCTCCATATATACAAATGATACCTGCTGAAATTTACTTTTAAATACAGCTGTTAAAGATACAGGAGCCCTATCCTCTTTTTCATATGGTCACCCTACTTCAGACAACTTGGTTTCTG